>NC_135618.1:9045382-9345382 GCF_053574225.1 Canis aureus
ATACATGCAAGAACATGGCTCATATAGTTTCTGAGTTTACTTGTAACAAGTTCAGCACCAGAAGAAAGACTAAATTTTTCTTTTGTTCTAAATTCTAAATTTTAGAGGCAGAACTCTTACTGGCTATAAGGAACAAGAGTCCTTCATGTCAAGCACCAACCTGTGTCAAGCAATGACATAGGCGGATAAAGGTATTGCAGCTAGGAGATATCGCCGGGACCAACGTCAGCTGACACCCCAGACCTGATAACAAACAGACCAGTGGAGGTCTGTGGGAGCCCCAAACCCATTAAATCCCTTTAGAAAGGGGACAATTCTGGCAGCAAACGGTCAGACTCTTCAGACCTGACCCCTCTATGTCTGACCACTTAAAAAAAAGCAACTGCGCCCAAAGGCTCTACCCAGCTGATCTCCAAACAGAACTGAGATCCTTCACTGCTTGAACAGAAAAAGCAATCAGTGCCCAGAGCTGACCCTGACCAGACCGAGGCCTTATGTCAACTGCGCTCCCGCAGACCAACTTTGCCTTTGGTTCGTTAACTTCCTACACCCTTCTATTATATTGTTTGTTGTGTGGTTTGTCTTATGCCCTGCTCTGTGTGCTGTGTCAGAAGCCAAGTTTAATCACATAGTGAAATGTCATTGAGTTTGGAATCCTGAACCTGTGATTTATAATTGTGATTTAACTTTGCTTTATGACTGAAGAAAGCTGACATTCTAGAAAGACACAACTCATGTTTGTGCCTTCATAGCATGCTCATGACACTGGCCAGCTTGGTGAAGGTAGTTGCTTTCATAGTCAGTTCCCCATGTTGGGGGATGGGCATTATCTATGCAACCATGACTACTGGGAGCCATTCTTTTCACTATGTGAGTGGGGCTAGGTGGATGTAAGGAAGTATGGTGCTCAGATAAAGGGGCTGGGAGACAACCCAAAAGTTATACATGACAAAATTTGCTCACATTTAAGAGCTAATATTCTTGTTAACAAATTAAGATATTCCTTATTTATATTTTATTTACTTGAAAGAATGGAGCTCTAGTTCAGATTTTATGAGGCGTTGCAACATGTTGGTAGGGATACATAAAGGGAAAGGATATATATATGACACTACTTTTCTTTCTTTTTTTAAAAAGATTTCATTTATTGATTTGAGAGGGAGAGGAAGAGTGAGCATACGGGAGAAAGAGGGAAAAGAGAATCTGAAGCAGTCTCCATACTGAACACAGAACCTGATGTGGGGCTCGATCCCATGACCATGAGATTATGACTGCAAGATCATGACATGAGTCAAAACCAAGAGTTGGGGGATCCCTGGGTGGCTCAGCAGTTTGGCGCCTGCCTTTGGCCCAGGGCATGATCCTGCAGTCCCAGGATTGAGTCCCACGTCAGGCTCCTGGCATGGAGCCTGCTTCTCCCTCTGCCTGTGTCTCTGCCTCTCTCTCTCTCTCTATGTCTATCATAAACAAACAAACAAACAAATAAATAAATCTTAAAAAAAACAAAACAAAAAACCAAGAGTTGGATGTTTAACCGACTGAGTCACCCAGGTGCCCTACACTACTTTTCGGATCACAGCTGCGACAATGACACAGTCCACATATACGATCTTTTGTTAAAATTTCATTCAAGTTTTAATTTTCTTTGTTGGGGAAAAAAAGATTCAGAAATCTTTGATACTCTCATTAAATGGATAATAGGATATTATCCATTCAGTTCCTTGTAATAACAGTTATTGAGTACCTAGACAATGTGTTAGGTAAGAACACAGAGATACTTAAAGATTGTCTTTTCCCTAATGAAGCCCATAGTTCATCAGGAAGACTAACATTAAAAATATTACACTACATTGTGCTAAGTACAAAGACAGAAGTACATACTGGGGACAATGGTGGTACAAAAGATGGGAAAATGCAATGATTTTTTTTGTGGATCAGGGGAAGCTACAGAGAAGAGAGAAGGGCAATCTAGCAAAAGAAATATGATTATAGTCATGGATTTCAGTCTATGAAGAGACCCAGACAACATCTTGATTCTAAAGAGATGGAAGTAGTTTATAAACATAAATATCCTCTCCCTCCCTTCCCTTTCTCCCATCCTCTTACCTTATTAGCTGGATGAGTATTACTTCCTCTGTACCCTTGCAGGCTGACTTTATTTGGAATCCTCTGTGCTGCTCAGCAATCACACCCTATTTCTCTAGTCTACTCCCCTCTACTCTACGAGGCAATGATTTCATTACTTCTCCTTTTTCTTCAGATTTTGAATGTGTCCTCCTCCATTCTGACCCTTAGATAATGACCTTGATGTGGGAAACAAAGGCAGAAGGAAATGTAGATAAAATAAATGTCCTCACAAATACTTGAGGCAGGAAGAGTATACAGTTCCTCTAGGAAGCTCCCAATTGCCTTAATGTTGATGCCTCACTAGAGGGAGAAACAACTTAGTTTGACAATAGCAAGGCCTCTAGGATCCTGTGAGTCTTTCTTTAGCATATGAAAATCTTTTTGTAATTTCCCTTACCTTTACTTCTCCCAACCCCAAAGTATGTAATCAGTTGCTCCTCACAATCCTGGGGCAGCAAGCCCCAGCCCGTGGCTTCTGTCCAAGCAAGGGTCCTGTCCCTGTGCTTTAAATAAAATCATCTTTTTTACCAAAGACGCCTCAAGAATCCTTTCTTGCCAGTCGGCTTCAGACCTTTCCAACATTCCAGAAACTACAACAACCTTACTTTCTATACTATTAAGAAAATGGAAGCATTCTCCAGAGAACATCTCTGAGCGTCCATGTCACCCATCCGTTGTGCATGTCCACACATAGATTCTGTGTCCCCTGTGTTCCTATGGATAAAGTGTTTGTGCTCCTCAGACAAATTGCTCCCCTCTTATGTGAGTTTGCATCTCTTTCCACCTGTTTAAGACATCACTGGAGCAATTTCCCCTTCTCTATTTTCTGGATCGTTCCCAGGAGCAGAAGTGGGTTGTTCTTAAAGACCAGAATAAAGCAAGAAAAGGTCACCACTCTTGATCCTGCTTCCTCCTTGGCCATTGCCTCACTTTCTCCTTGTCCTGTAGAGTAAGAGAGCTTGAACTAGTTGTCTATACTTGTAGTCTCTGATGCCTGTTCTCCTTTTCTTCTTTGAACCTACTCCAATCACACCTTTCTTTCCTCCCCTCATTCTACTCAAGCTGCTCTTGTCAAGGTGACCAGTGACGGAGGTGTTGCTAAATTCAACAGACATTTCTTAATGCTCATCTTTCTTGGTTTGTTAGGACCCTTCAACAAAGTTAATGACTCATTCTTGAAACACCTTCTTGACTTAAATTCAAGGACATCAAACTCACCTGGTTTTCTTCCTTCCCTGGGCTCTGTCGGTCTCGGTCTCCTTTGGCTTGTTCCTCTTCATCCTCTCAGTATCTTTGGAGTGGTGCATGCCTCAGACCTTAGACCTCCTCTCTAACTGCCTTGCTGGTGTCCTTTGGTTTCATGGATTTACACATCAGTTGTATCCTTAAAGTGTGTCTCTTGTAGCATTTTTTTTTTTTAAACCTGGTTTGATAGTCTTTTATGTGGAGTATTTTGGTACTGACTGTAAATATATCTTTAATTCAGTCAACTTTTAATATGTTTCATTAGTCCTACTTGTTTTATATTATTTCTCCTTTTTGCCACTTTTTGTATTAATTAAGCATTTAAAAATTATTTTACTCCTCTCCAAATGATCTTACTAGTTATCCATTATTTACTATAGTATTGTTACAGAATTTGTGTCCCCACAGTGACTGGGTTCTTGGTTGCACTGCTTTGAAGAATGAGGAGGTAGACTAGACAAGGGGTGGTGGGCAGCAAAGCAAAGTTTATTGAGCAAGAGTATAAAGCTCCTGGAGAGGGAGGGAGGGCAGAGTGGGTTACCACCAGAGTTTCTAAGTTTAGGAGTTTTTATGAATTCATATTTTTGTATATATTATCCCATTGTTTGTTGAAAAGTCAGCATTAATCTTTGGGAGCTTTATAGGATTTTCTGTTTGTCTTTGATTTTCAGCAATTGTACAATACCTAGGTGCCTAGGTGTGTTTCCCATCGTCTTTATTCTGCTTGTGGTTTGTAGAGCTTCTTGAACCTACGTCTTGATGTATTTTATCAGTTTTGGAAATTATCAGCCATTGTCTCTCCAGATATAACCTCTGTTTAGTTCTTTCTCCCTCTTTCCCTTCTTGAGCTCCAATTACATGTATGTTAGACATTTATGCCCTGCTCAGTGTCTTTCTTTGCATCAATCTGGATATTTCCTTCTAATTAATCTTGCAGTCCACAAATATTCTCTTTGGCTGTGTCTCATGTACTGTTAAACTCATCTTGATTTCAATTATTGTATTTAAGAGATTTTAAGAATGCCTATTCTTTCTTTTCATTCTTTTCACGTTCCTTAGGAAGTTTCACATCTTTTCATTTAATTTCTGATCACGTTAATAAGAACTATCTCAAAATATGGTTTCTAATTCCAATATTTGGATCCAAATGGGTCTGTATTGTGTTGTTTTTTTCCCATTGAGTTTGTGGTAACTTCCTTTTTCTTTTTTTATTCTTTTAAAAAATTAACTTCTCAGTACTTGCATGAGTTTGCTAGAGTTGTCATAACAAAATGCCACAGACTGGGTGGCTTAAACAACAGAAACCTGTTTTCTGATGGTTCCGGAGGCCTGAAGTTTGAGATCAAGGTGTCAGCAGATTTGGGTTCTCCTGAAACCTTTCCTCGACATGAAGATAGCTGCCTCCTCATTGTGTCCTCACATGGTCTTTCCTCCATGCATCCCTAGTGTTTCTTGGTGTCTCAATCTCATCTTCTTATAAGCACACCAGTTAGGTTGGATTAGCACCTGCCCTGATGGCTTTAATTTACTACCTTTTTGAAGGCCCTATCTGTAAATACAGTCACATTCTCACGTTACCGGGAGTGAGGCTTCAAATATATGAATTTTGGAGCATATAGGGGCATGTTTGGGACATAACACCACTGTTTATGAAGACATATAGAGATAATTGAGGCTCTGGATAATGTTTTTCTTCGGAGATAATTTACTTTTACCTCTGGGAAGCAGTTATGAGGTAGATCTCTTTCAGTTCAGTTATGGATTCAGCTGAATATCAGCTGGTCTTCAGTCTTGGTAAGGACTGATCAGTTCCACTTCATCACTGCTTCTAAAATAAGTTTTCAGGGGCTCACCTGAAAGCTTTAACTGTTTTTTTTTTTCAGGATCCCTCCTCCTTGATGAGCCCTGAATTTCAATTTTTGTTCCTCTAGACTCTCAGCTACAGGTTTTGAATCAACAAATGCCTCCAGAGGAATAGCAGTATCAAATTCCAGGCTAATTTCTCTGTGTTTTCCTTCACTTGAGCTTCTACTACTCAAAGCTCACTGATGCCCTCAGTAGATTTAAAAAAGATAATATTTCTAGATTTTCTCTTTGTCCTCAGCAGGAGGGTAGATTGTTTCAGAACAAGCCAATCCATGATTTCCAGGAGAAATTGTAGTCTGAATCCCTGAAATCAACCATTTAAAATACTTATTCACTGAAGACTCAACCAAGTGACCAAGTTCCCAATTTATCTTTTAATACATGCTTATATTTCTTTTAAATATTTATAGCTTATAAAAATTTATATTGGATAGGATAATGTTGATACTTTTATAATTTTTAGAAGTAGTTGACAATTTATATTAGATGTTGATGAGTTTTCATTTTCCTTCATAATAGTTTTTAAAGGAATGTTGATTTTTTTCTCTGCCCCAACTCCATGCTGTTGTAACTGAAATGAACCAGAGCAGGGATAGGGACCCTCCACCGGAAAAAGCAAGGAGAGTCAGTCACAGCATAATCTCAACTGTCTGTTCTTGATAGTGGGGAGACTAAGGAATAGAGAGGGATGGGGCCTGGGGCGAATCTGGAGGTCTAATGAGCTTAGAGTCCTGGCTTCTCACAGTCTCTTATTGCATGTCCAAAATTTTTCTAACAACTTTATAAAAACATTAAAGAAAAAGTTCTTAGTTAATAGATACAATTGGTAAATTTGACAAATTGGCATTTAGCAAATTGAACCTCAGGTAAAGTAGCTTTCTGCAATTGTTATTAGTAGGGTACAGGGTAATATGGACCCCAGGATATGGCGGCTTAAACACGATTGTAACTGATATCTCTTTCACTTAACACTCTGAACCCAATGTTGATAAAGCAGCTCCCTGATATTGAGGAGCCAGGCTCTGCTTTCCCAAGGTATTGGCCTGTCCAAATGGTCAGAGGTCCAAACTGCAATCACTACATCCACATACAGCCAGTGTGGAGGACAAAACAGGACAAAGGAGTACACATTTACATTTTAAAGGATGTGAGACAAAGTTGCACACATCTGTTTCCTTACATCCTGTGAACCTGTCTTAGCCATATGGCCACAGGGAGGTAGAGGGGAAGCTGAGAAATGTAGTTTCTATTCTTGGTGGTCATGCATCCATTTAAAATGTAAAGATTTTTTGAGTACAGAAGAGGGAAGATTCTTACTGGAGACACCACACACAATCTTTGCTGTTCTTGACCAAAAGTAAGCTTCACAGAACCTGGTTCATATTCTCATTTCATTCATATTTTGGCAAACCTTTATTGGTAGCCTGTACTACGGGACACAGAAATGCATATGGTCCATGCCTAAAAATGCTTGCAGTTGGTGAGTAAAAATAGCTATAAGAAAGCGTCAAACGAGGTGTTTTAGGTTAGGGTCCCCAGGAAGTACACTCTGCGATGGGATTCCTTGGGGAGGGCCTCTGAGGGGAAGTATAGATACCAGAACTGGGCAGGGGAAGGAGTTGAAGTTTTACCATGAATTCCTCCCAGACGCTCTGTAACAGGCATGGCATCTCAGAGTTGTTTCACTTTGAAGCAAGGGGGCCTTTGTATTTCACCCTTTCTACTGGCTAATCATGGGATATGAGCTGCCCTGGGCAAAGAGGTTCATTTTGGCCAAGGCCAATTTCCCTGGAGGCATTTAACTAAGACTCAGAGCCTCAGTCCTGATGTGGGGTTCCGGACAGCACCCACTGCAGTGTGGTACACAGTTTTAAGACTTAGTAGTAGAACTGTGTTGGGAATACCATCTAGGATGAAAGGTCGCTCTGTGTGTGTGTGTGTGTGTGTGTGTGTGTGTGTGTGTGAGAAAGGTTTCACAGAAGAAATGATGCTTAGAATGTGTTGCAAGATGGAGGTTTCTCAGGTGGAATAGAAAGAATGGTATCCCAGGCAGACAGAGAGACAGAAGCAAAGCCAAGCACTTTCAAGAAAATGTATGTCACTCAGTGTGGATGCAGATGTAGGGGCCAGCAGGGGAGGCAGCAGAGGGTCAGAAGCAGCAAGGACTAGATTGTGGTGGGCTTGTGTCACGCCCAGCAGTGTGCATTTTATTCTAACAGCAAGGTAGGATATGGGCTTTTAAGCAGAGGAGAGTCTTGATTATATCTGGCTTTCAGAAAAATCAGCCAGGCTCCTAAATGGATTGGAAGTCCACAAGAATAGAAACAAAGAGTTGAGATTAGAAACAACTGCCATAATTTGTGTTTTTTTTTTCTTCTCTAGATTTTGACCATCCTGAAAATAGGGACTATGATTTTATACATATACACACATATAACGATTTTATTCATAAAATATGTGATTTTATGTATCTACATGCTATGATTTTATGTATATATAAATAAAATTCATATATATATTAAGTAAATAAATAAATAAATAAATAAAAATATAGGCCTTGCTTTCATGATGTATATCCTCTATGGTGCCAGTGAAAAAGAGATTCATTATTTTATATATTTAAAGTAGTAAAACTGCCATTAAAAATTCTTTAATTCAGCTTTTTTTTTTTTTGTCTGTTTGGAGTGGTTTCCCTAAAACCCTATACCAATTTTTTAATTTGCAAATTTCTACTATAGGTGGGTCAGAGGAGACAGCATAGAGAAAAGGATTCATGTTTGCTATTTTACTTTACAGGAAGGATGGTGCCACTCTCTATGGACTCTTTTTTAACACCTTTATTCCTGCTGTGTAGCATCCTTTGCTCTGCCTTCCTCCCACTGCCTCTACTGCAATTTAAAAAACTGGTGTGCTTTGTCATCATGCTAAAACAGATGGTCAGTTCAATTCACCTAACCAATCAGTGTATTTAGTAATAGAAGTCAGTCAACCCAGTGTTTGAATGAAATATTTTAGTTTTTATTATTTTTATGAGCATTATGTACATCTCTATTTTCTTTTTCTATGTTTACATTATTGTGGTTGTCTATTCCATCTCTCTCACTCTTGCCAATTGTAAGCCTTCAGCGGGCAAGGATTTTGTCACTTTTTTTTCTTCCAATGTGTCCTCTGTGACAGTTCAGTCTGAGTATAATCAACTCAGGGTACTTCACAAATATGTGAGAAATAAAAGTATGAAATCTCCAGAAAACTAGTAGTAATAGGAAGTGCTTGTTTGAACTCTGCCCATGTGCTGGGAGCTGAATTAAGTGTTTTACATAGGTTACTTAATTGAAGCTTCACAATAACTCATTATTGACCTTGTTTTAATATATAAGCAGAAAAATAAGGCACTGACAGGCTTAATAACTTGCCCAAAGTCACACAACATAATAGGCAGTGGAGCCAGAATTCAAATCTAGGGACTCTGTCTCAGGGCACCTGCTCTTAGCTCCCTACTATTCAGCTCTATTTCATGAGCTCCAATGTTCTTTGCATTTTGGCTGTTTAGACACTCTTTGTTCAGCCCTCTTCTAAGTGACTAAGCTTGCTTCCACAAAGAATATCTTCTTGTGTACTGAACATTGTTTTCTTAGGATAAGCTAACTTCAGGGGCACCTGGCTGGGCTCAGTCAGTAAGGTATGTGACTCTTGAGCTCAGGGTTGTGAGTTCGAGCCCCACATTGGGTGCAAAGATTACTTAAAAGTAAAATCTTAAAAAAAAAAAAGGCAAGCTAATTATTTGTTTTTTTTTTTTAAATATTTTATTTATTTATTCATGAAAGACACATACAGAGAGAGGCAGAGACACAGGCAGAGGGAGAAGCAGGCTCCATGCATGGAGTCTGATGTGGGACTTGATCCTTGGGTCATGCCCTGAGCTAAAGGCAGATGCTCAACAGCTGAGCCACCCAGGCATCCCGATCTAAGTTCTGAAATCTGTCATGGGTAAACTTTCTCTACATTCAGCTCTTTCTGTGCTATCCTTTTTTGAAATTGACCTTCTTGAAATTCTTTTTTTTTTCTTTAATTTGGGGATTTGTACTGACCATTTTTTTCACCATCATCAATTTACTATCGTTCTAACCTTCCCTTTCATCTTCAGTCTTTTGTAAACTCCTTTCTGATCTGTTGCAGGTAAAAATCAAATACTCATAGTATATAGAGATCTCATTATCATATATACAATAATCTGAGTTCATAAGTGTGCTCCCTTAGGCTATGAGTGCCTTGAGACAGTGGTTGCGCATTACACAGTTGCCTCCCCAGTGTGGATATTCCATCCAAGAACTTATTTGGGGTACCCGACTGGCTCATTTGGTAGAGTATGAGACTCTTGACTTTGAGGTCATGAGTTCAAATGCCACATTAGGGGTAGAGATTACTTAAAAAAAAGAACTTACTTGATGTATGATAATGAATAGGAATGAAATGCTAAAGTAGAATATGAATGCTTTCATTTTATAAACACTCATTGGTGATCTTCTTGATTTTCTTAAATGGAACCAAAATCATTCTAAACAATAGTTTATTCTTCTGATGTTTGGAATATATGACATTAAATACTTGTTTAGACACATTATTGGTTGAGTATTATTATTTAGGCTCAGGATCACAATAACTTTAGTTAATTGAATGTTTCATAACTCACAGAGAGAGATACAAATCCCAAACTGCAGATATCGCATTATCTTCTTCATAAAAGTCAAATACTATCATGAGCAACCCTATTTATGGTAACTACATTTTTAAGACTGAAGAGTTCATTTTACCTGTCAGACAGGAGTTCATGTTTAATTCATTGATCTTACATGACCATTGCTCAGACCACATGTTCTATAGTCAGTAATTTGATTTCAGTATTTCATCTGGCTTAGTTGGCTCATTCAGCTCTAGTAGTAGGCTTGATTTTCAAATAAGAAAACCTTACTATTTTTGTGTCTCAAAACAACATATAACTCACAGTATGAGCTGCCTTCTAAAGGCTAATAAAGAGATGATGACCGGGTAGTTACTCTTTGGCTTTTGACAGTTGGAATAAAAAGTACAGTTGGAATAAAGGTTGTATGTAAAAGCTGATTAGGGAAAGGGTCGTATAGCATTTTATACGCTGCCCTCACCCAAGGCTGCAAGGCTCAGTTTGGATTTCATACACCTTTACAATCTCTGATTGTCTCATGGAACCATTCAAATAGCCCCACGGAGAGCCTCTTGTTAGGGCTGGAGGGCTGATCCATAGTCACAAAATAATCTATTACTGCCTCCATGCTGCTTTTATCCTTTCAAAAAAACCGATTCAAACCTTAAATTAATTAAATATTACTTTCTTTGATTTCTTCAAAGAACTTGGGAAAGCCTCTGACTATAATCTTTCTCTAGGTTATCTCATCATACTCATGGCTTTAAATATTGTCTATTTCTGATGACTCATATGTTATAACTCTTCCTTGAATTCCAAACTTGCATATCCAACTACCTTTCTGATGATTCACTTGGATGTTGGTTGGAATGAATGGATATTTGGGGGTGAAGATCAATTCAAATTGAATATGAGAAATAAGAAATTTCCATGGGATGTCAAGTTAAGATTGCAGAAGTAGAAAAGTGAAAAGGGCCTAGGATGGAGCCCCAAGACTCCTCACACTTAGGGGTCAGTAGAGGGTGGTCGACAAAGGAGACCACAGAGACAGTGAAGAATACAAGGAATTGAGGCATCACAAAACCAAATAAGGATTGTACTTTAAGAAATTAGTAGTTTCCTCTCACTCTGCTAGGGGCCAGAGTAAGATGAAAACTGTGGAGGTGATCATGGTACTTGACAACACGATGATGTAGTAATATTGACAAGCAATTTCAGGAGCATGGTAGGATAGAAGCCAGACTGAAGTGCTTTCTATCATGAATTGTCAAATTGGTAAATAAATAGCAAATACCTTATGGCTTATACTTTCCCTTTGTAAGAGCAAACAACTATAACAACAAAATCTCTATACATGCATTATGTTTTATATACTTGGAAGCAGGTGCGGATGATACCACATTATTAACATTGGTTACCTTACATGAAACATCCTTCTACAACATTTCTTATCTAGAAGGGGAGCGATTGACTATGCCAGACAAGGGGTGTTACTGCAGAAACGAAGTCTGAGGAAGATCCTATGGTCTTAATCTCTGAGTTGGAAAATTGTGGCAGGGAACTGAAGACAACTTAGGTCATTGCTTTGGGAAGTCAGCTTTCCTATACTCCCAACATATTTCAGTAAATGAGAGTCAAAGGATTTGGGGAGAGGGAGGACTATACACTTTCTTCATTTTTCCTCTAATGGCTCTCATCCAATCCGTCATCCAGAGATGTGACTGTCGTCATGTATTTTAGCCTTTATCATACTTGAATATTACCACATTTTCCTCAATCCTGTATTTCAATTTCCTAGTTCTGTTTTCTTCTGTCTACTTATTTTTATACTTTAAGTCTTCTTGTATGAGTAAGTAGGATTTATAAATCTTTGTGGATGATTTGCATATTTCTGTTTGCTTTTACCAAAGCTTTTTTTTTTTTTTTTTAAAGATATTCTCTTACTAGGAATTTCTAAAATCTTGGACCCAGGAAAGTTGCCTTGTCAATGGTCACACAGCTGATTATGAGCAGATTTATGTCTAATTGTATTATCCCAATTCATGTGGATTGATACAATTCTCCATAAATACAAAATCCAGAAGCAAATGAATGTGCTTTTCCTCCAATTATGGTGCTATCCTTGAGATAAGATGGAGTTATTAACTGATTTGTGTATGTTCAAGAATTTTTTTCCATCTCTTATCCTTATTTTTCACTTCTTTCTGACTACACATAAATCTGCCTGGACAAGTTGTGAGCTCATTGAGAATAGAGACCAGTTTACATGCATACTTATTTTGTATTTAATAATCTAAGTTATTACCTCTTAAGGTTTTAATTAACTACCATGATCCTGAATTTTCTGTGTAAGCAATCATATCATTTCGACATAGTATTTTTTCTTCCTTTCCAATATTTACTTCTTATTCTTTTCCTCTTATTGCATTGGCTAAGACATCTAGAGTAATGGTGAGTAGTAGCTGTCAGAGTAAGATTTCTTATTTTGTTAATTTTAGTGCCATTGCCTTTAGTGCTAATGACTAACCTTATCTAAGCTGTAAAACTGTGGGCCCTACTTCCCAGAGGGGAGAACAAAGAATTCAGTAGTCAAAAAAGCTTGGGAAATAGCATATTACATCCTGCCCCCCACACACCCCCTGTAGGTGAGTCACTCAATAAACACGTTAGCCTATTAAAAACCCTGAGAAGTTACCCAGTATAAAAGAAACCTGTTTAATTTGCTAAGTAGCTAAACAAATAAACTTATTTGTTCTGGGGATGACTCTTTTTTTTTTTTTCTAAACAGACCTGTGGACATTTCTTTCCTTAATACCAGTTTGAGGATCTCTGCTTTCTTGTTTCACCCTTGAGTATGGTATTTGCTGTTGGTTTCTGAGAAACACTTTTTTTTTTTTTTATCCAATAAAGGAAGTTGAGGCTTTTTTTTAAAATTCAAGAATAGATCATTACATTTTGTCCAAGACTTTCCTACTTTAACTGAAGTGATCATATACTTTTTCTTGTTTATCTTTTAAAAATAATGCCCCGTTTTATTTATTTATTTAAAAGATTTATTTATTTCTTTTAGATAGAAAGTGTGTGTGTGTGTGTGTAAGCATGAGGTGGGGAAGGGCAGAAGGAGAGGCAAAGAGCACACTCTCTGCTGAGCATGGAGCCCGGAGTAGGGCTATATCCCAGGATCCTGACACCATGACTTGAGCTGAAAGTTGAGTCAGAGGTTCAACTGACTGAGCCACCCAGGTGCCCCAATAATGCCCTATTTTAATGTGAAATCATTCTTGCATATAATATAGAGCTTACGAAGTTGGGCTTTGTGGTCACTACAGTCTGTATTCCAATAGCAGCCCTGCCACTTGCCAGCCATGTGAAAACTGATGAGTAATTTTGCCTGTTTCTGGTTTATAAGATACAGTAAGGCAGTAGTTAATTAAGTAAGGTGAAGTGCTCAATATAGTGCCTCGCACATAGTCACCCATAAATGCCAGTTGTTAGTGATGCCTCTTGTTACTGAATATTAATAGCTATTAAATAATAGCTGTTGAAAGCCTGGTCGTTTTTAGGATGGTACAAATTTGACAACCTTTTATTTTTACTTTTTAGAATTAGTTCTTTTAAGTCATCTGCCTCTTCTTGTGGTAATTTTGACAATTTGTTTTTTTCTAGAATATCATATATTTTATCTAGATTTTCAATTTTATCTGTATCTGTGATTATATTGGCTTTCTTCTTCCTAATTTTGCATACTATTTTCTCTTCCTCTCCCTCTCTCTCAGGTGGGGGGAGAGAAGAGGTGGGGGACAGAGGGAGAGAACGAAAGAGAATCTTAAGCAGACTGCATGGCCGGCACAGAGCCCGTCAAGGGGCTTTATCTCATGACCCAGAGATCATGACCTGCGCTAAAGTAAAGAGTTGGATACTTAACTCACTGAGCCACACAGGTGCAGCTCTCTCTCTCTCTCTCTCTTTTTTTTTCCAGACTTGGGTAAATATTTGTCTATCTTATGTGTACTAGAAAAGATTGAGATGTCATTTTGCAATTTCTACAAATGCATTTCTACTTTATTAATTTCTGCATCTATCTCTATGAATCCCTTCTTTTGACTTCTTTTTGACTTCCTTCCTTATTTATTTAATAGTTCCTTTAGAGGAATGTTGAATTAACTTGAATTTGATATATCTTATTTTCTAATAAATACATTTAGTGTTGTCCTATTTTTATTGCACACCCCTTGACTTCAACTTACAGTTGGAATGTATTATCATTGCCTTTCATTTTAAAATTCTGTGACTTCAGCATACATTTCCATTCAATCTAAATTACTTGGAGAAAGATTTTTAAAGTATTAAGTGGTTAGTTGGATGGTGGATATGTGGAGGATGCTTATTAATAACATCTGTTTTATGGCTATATGGTTAGTGAACCATACTGCATTCTTTCTAGTTTTTGGAACTTATTATGATTTCTTTTATGGTTTACAATATAATTCCTGGTGTCTGAAAAAAATGAGTATTTATTAGGTGCAAAATTCTATATATTAGTAAATCAAGGTATTCTAGTCCTCCCATTACCTTATTTAATTTTTCTCTGCTTGATCTGATAAATATTCCTGGGGTCACAGTTCTATTTCTCAGAACTTTGTATTTTCTAGCAGCTGCTAAGGGATCTGCTCTTCTTATTCTTATGTTTAATAATGCAGGGCAGAAAGCTAACACCTATGTGATTCTCTCTCATTTGACAATAATTAATTAATTATTTATTTAATTATTTTAATAATCTTTTTTAAAAATGATTTTATTTATTTATTAATGAGAGACACAGAAAGAGAGGCAAAGACACACAGAGGGAGAAGCAGGCACCCTGTGGGGAGCCTGATGCAGGACTCAATCCCAGGACCCTGGGATCATGCCCTGAGCCAAAGGCAGACATTCAACTGCTGAGCCACCCAGGCATCCCAACAATAATCATTTATTTATTTATTTATTTATTTATTTATTTATTTATTTATTTATTATTTATTATAGTCACACACAGAGAGAGAGAGGCAGAGACACAGGCAGAGGGAGAAGCAGGCTCCATGCACTGGGGGCCCGACGTGGGACTCGATCCCGGGTCTCCAGGATCGCGCCCTGGGCCAAAGGCAGGTGCTAAACCGCTGCGCCACCCAGGGATCCCCCAATAATCTTTTAAAAATTATTTTTGTAAGTATGTAGTATTTTCTTTACAACTATGGAATTTAAACATTTCACCAGAAAATGTCTAGCTATCCTTCCTGACATTGAAGAATCAAGCCCTTTTCAGGAAAAGTTTTTCTCTTATGATTTTGATCAAGTAGAGGAAAGAGTATTTGTGCAAGTCTTGAAGATTTTTGTGTATCTAGAAAAGCACAACTGGGCTTCTATGCTTGGAAATGACTGGGCTCAGGAAAGAATGGCAGAAGATGAAGTTGGGGAGACAGGGCCTACATCATGCAGAACTTAAGGACGAAACAGTTGCCTTTTCTGTGAAGTATATTGTGCAGCCATGATGCATGTTAGGCAAGTTAGTGGCATTAATCAAATTCATATTTTAAAGGACCATCTGGAAGTTGCATGGAATATTGGAGATTGGAATTGGAGATTGATAAAAGTGGAAGTAAGGAGATTAATTGGAAGACTACTATAGTACTTCAGGTGAGAGTTATGGTGTGTATTGGGCTATGTTGTAGGGCAGAGAAGAGGAGAACAGATAGGATTTGGGATTTATACCAGAAGTGGAAAAAACTAAATTTACCAATGGATTAGATAAAGAGGATGGGGGAAATAGAAAAACTAAGGAAACTGAGTGGCTATTAAAATAAATTAAATGTAATTAATTAAGTTAAATTAAATAGTCAGTTGGTAATTCAGAATTATAATGGAGTATTAGAAATATTGTTAACCCTGTCTTCTTATTCATTATTCTCATTCATTCCCAAACATTTATGTGGTAATTTATGTGCCAGGAACTAGGGATACAAAGATGACTGAGATCACTTGCCAACTCTCAATGGGGTCACAGAATTATCCTCTATTTGGTGAGCATAATCTCAGGGGCATGGTGTTCACTGAACGATGTAACCGTGACAGTGGACAAAGAGACCTTTGGTATGGGTCGACTCTCCAGCATCAGCAGAAGCTCAGTTGCTGATTGATGAAGCCTGACAGTGTCTCCCAGTCAAGAAAGATACTAAGGGTTGGCTGCTCAACAATATTCTGTTTATACAGGGGTAGCATATTCTCTGACACTTATTTGGAAATAACAAACATTCTTGGGAATAATCCAAATATTATATTGACAAGAGTTAAAATGTAAGTCAAAGTAGAATACAATTGCTATATTCCACTAGCAATAGCTATTTCTATTAAGTATATAATATTTATTTAAAAATTAATATATTTATTACTTATAATACCTAATTATACATAATATATATTGCTTATGGAGAATTTGGGAAGAAATGTAGTATAAAAGCCAAGCAAGAATCTTAGGAATTTGGCTGAGGTGAACTCATGGAAAAATCCTATGATAAAATTAAAAAGCCTGGAAAAACACTAGAGCAAAGCAAAGAAGAAAATAAACATGTATGTAGATTTATTTAATATAAAAAAACTGTATGATCTTGATTGATGTAGACAAGGGACAAATCATAGTGGAATAATTGTTAGAACAATCCACTCCTGAAGGAAATTCTTCTCAAGAACATAGGGATGGAAATAAAACACTCAACTGTACACCTTTTGAAATCCACATTGTAATGTCAAGATGTAAGAATTGTTGTATGATTAACGATGTAGTACTACATAATATTTTATATCCATATCTCCTGTAAGGTGTGTGTGCATAACCTAAGACATATGATTTTGAAGTAATCTGATGATAAGAGAAAAAAATGGGTGAAGAATTGTAATGTTAAGCTTTCATGGTTTTAAAATTGCCTGGAAAATAAACTAGACTTAAGTATTTTTAAATGAGCTTATAATAGCCTTACAAATACCCCTTTCCACTGTCCCACATAGAAAAATTAGCAGATACTATCCAGATTGCACACAAGCATCAATGGTTTGGTTCATCATTTTATCAGTGTAGTAGCTGAGTGGGTTCAGCTAATAAAAAACAGAGACAAGTCTTATACTTGGTGTTATTTCAACACCGTGTTAAGTGCATAGGAAGTGATGAGTGCACTTTTGATAAATTAATTAACATTTCAGTCCTCCATTATAAACACCTGTTGCAAATACCAAATCTAGTTTTCCAGGTTTTAAAAATTGCTTCTGTCTTACATAAACGTCTCTGAATTTACTATCTAATTTAACTCTTGTACATCAAACAAATAAATCAATGAACACTGGAATCTGTACAGACAGTCCCCAGAATATGATGGTTTGACTTAACGAGTTTTTATCTTTTTAAAGATTTTATTTATTTATTCATGAGGGGCAGAGAGAGGGAAGCAGAGACATAGACAGAGGGAGAAGCAGGATTCCTATGGGGAGCTCGATGCGGGACTCAATCCCAGGATTCTGGGATCATGCTCTTAGCTGAAGGCAGATGCTCAACCACTGAGCCACCCAGGCATCCTGACTTAATGAGTTTTTGACTTTGCAATGATGTGAGAACAATATGCATTCAGTAGAAACCTTACTTTAGATTTTGAATTTTTAACTTTCCTGGGCTAGCAATATGCAATATACTCCTCTCTTGTGATGCTGGGCAGAAGCAGGAAGCCGGAGCTCCCAGCCAGCCATGCAATCACCAGGGAAAATAATTGATGCCCTTACAACCATTCTGGTTTTCTTTTTCAGTATAGTATTCAATAAATTACATGAGCTATTCAACCCTTACTTATAAAATAGTTCTTGTCTTAGACAATTTTGCCCATTGTAGGCTAATGTAAATGTTCTGAGAACATTTAAGGTAGGCTAGACTAAGCTATGATATTCAGTAAGTGGGTGAATTGAAAGTATTTTTGATTTATGATATTTTCAACTTATGATGGGTTTATTGACACAAAACACCATTGTAAGTTGAGGAAGATCTGCACTTTATCTTGCGCTACATAGCTTGCTATACCGAATGTAGTTAAGAGCATGGGCTTAAGAATTAGAGTGACCTGGGTTCAAGTACCAGCTCTGGCACTTAATAGCTGTGTGACCTTGGGCAAATTATTTACCCTCCGTAAGCCTGAGTTTCTTCTATCTGTAAAATGAGGATAGTAAGATTACCTATTTCATAAGGCTGGTGAGAAAATATAACGAGTACACAACACTCTGAAAGATATTTTTACTCCTGTTTCCTCTTCCTTTCCATTTGCTCTTAAACCAACTCCCATCTGGCTTCTAGCCACACCCCTTCCAAAGCTTCTCTTGTTAATTTCACGAATGACCTTTGGGTTGTATTTATGTTGATTTCTCTTTGTTTCTATCATGCTTAACATCTTAGTGGCCTTCCTTTCTTATTTATATTAATTTCTCCCAAGGTCATTGCTCTCTGACTTACGAGTTTCTTTTTCTTTAAATTCAGTTGGCCAACATATAGCAAGCACATCATTAGTTTCAGATGTAGAGATATAGAGTTCAGTTGTTCATCAATTGCATCTAACACCCGGTGCTCATCACTCTCTGATATGCTGATATTACCCAATTTAAATGCTGTCTAAATGCCAACAATCTCCAAATGTATCCATATCAGGCTTCTCTTTGGACCTCCAGACTCAGATATCCAGCTGGTATATCATTTGAGTGTCTTCTCATAGACCTCTCAAACTTACCAAGCCCAGGACAGAGTTCTTTGGTATTCTTGTACCCAAGTCCACAATCCACAATCTATATTAACTACCCAAATAAATGGCACCATGCTATCTGCCCCATTATGAAATCTAGAAAGCTGGGAATTATTCTTTTCCACTTCCTTTATTCACCTCTCATCCATTCCTACCACTACCATATCCAAAATGTATTTTATATCCATCCACTCTTTTCTATCACTACTGCCATCACTTTAATAGATCATCTCTCACCTGGGTTTCCACAGAGCTTGAATATCAGTAGATGTATAGACTTTAGAGAGAAAATTAACAATGTGTCAGATTTCTTTGAATTTAGGAGTGATGCTATATTTGCAATATAAAGATATTATTGGAATGCAGCAAAATATTTTAAAAGGATTTGTGGATTGGGCAGGATTACCAGTGCTGCTTAGGCAGGAAAGACCCTGAATGTCTGGTTTTTGTCCATAAGACCCAGCACAACCAGCTGGTCCCATTAAAGCAAGGCTGTTTGGACATTATTTCTGGGACAGCCTGAGGCAACAAGATACCTATCTTGACCATGCTGCTTCGTTTGCACCTGCTAAGACTCTCTGAATCAATTGTTAGTCTTCCCCTGACCACAGGAAAAAAGATTCTTTTTGAGAAACTCTAGGTTCATCCATTCTCCAACTGTATAGGCTGCCCCAAGTCATCCCCTAGCCCCACTCCTTCCTTGCTTATTGGTTCTAGGGGTGCAGGAGGAAACAGGCTGGCTGTTCATTTACTGCTCCTAGGAGTCTCCACTATCTGTGTAAAGTCTGGAGCAATTAGAGGAGTAAATCTATTCTTTGTTTCATCTTGAGAACCAAACAATTATCTACTATTAAATGAACACATCTTTTTGCTAGTTGCTCTGATTCCAGTTTTGCTCCTGCTCATTCATTTTTTTCACAGAGAAGCCAGAAACTGATTTTAATATATCTTAAAAATTGAAATATACATCCTGAAGAATACAAATTCTAAGTATAGATTTTGATAAATTATGACAAAGTAATCACTACCCAATTGAAGAAATAGAATATAGCCTTTAGAGAGATGTTGTGATGAAGACTGCCTCTAGCCAGGCAGACAGCTAAATTTCAAAAGGCACATAGTACAGAGGAGGACCCAAAAAGTTGGAATCTGAAAACTTAGGTTTGAGAACTGTTTCCATAACTCACTTTCTAACTTTTCTCATAATACAGCTCAAGGAAAAAATGATAGTATTTAATATTTACTATATTTTTATTTAGAATTTAGTATATGGTATATAATATTTAATATAGTATTTAGTATGCTATTCTCAAAGTCACCAGACATTTCCACCTTTTAAAACATCAATTCTCTCTCTTTCTCTTTTTTTAATGCAGAGCTTGAACTCGTGACCCTGAGATCAAGACCTGAACTGAAATCAAAAGTCAGACACTTAACCGACTAAGTCACCCAAGTGCCCCTAAAATGTCAATTCTTAGAACTATGTTTGACCTATCAGTGGCATTTGCACAGTTGGTCACTTTTTTGTCCTTTTTACTTTCTTTATTACCCCTCCCCCAAATATCATGCCTGACTGTTTTGCCTCTACCTATCTGCTCCTTCTTAGTCCTTTTTGCTGTTCCCTCCTTATCAACCCAAACTTTTAGTGTAAAAGCCTCTGCTCTTCTTTCCTTACTTTCATAGGTTAAAGCATCATCTATAGGAGAACATAGTAAGAGCTGTTGTGATGGAAGGAATAGCTAGTACAAGGGCCCGTATCTCCTCATTAGAACACAAGTTCCATGAGGGATTTTGGTCTGTTTTGTTCACTGCTGTATTATTTTTTTAAAAGATTTTATTTATTTATTCATGGGAGACACTGAGATACAGAGAGAGAGAGAGAGAGAGAGAGGCAGAGACGCAGGCAGAGGGAGAAGCAGGCTCCATGTAGGAAGCCTGACATGGGACTCCATCCCGGGTCTCCAGGATCAGGCCCTGGGCTGAAGGTCGAGCTAAACCGCTGAGCCACCCGGGCTGCCCATCACTGCTATATTCTGAGTGTTGTCCAATGACATAGCAATACCTTAAAAATTGTTAGATAAATGATTTTTCACTTTTAGTGATATTTCTTGATATGAAACCTATGGAATTCTGGTATACCATTTTTTAATAAAATTATCAAAATTTTGGAAATAATTTTTGCCATTGTTGCTTCTTTCTGCTTTGACTATCTTATTCTTTTTTATTCCACCATTTAATTGTGCTTTATATTTCTAAGATCTTTCCACAAACTGTTTTTTCACTCCAAAAAAGGAAGGAGAGGAGAGTGATATTTTGCGATCTGGTTTGTTTGAGAGAGGGAGATAGAGTTTGTGTAATTGTGCACATGAGTGGAGGGGGTTAGGGGCAGAGGGAGAGGGTGAGAATCTTAAGCACACTCTTGTGGGGCTTGATCACATGACATGGGTTTTGATCTCATGCCTCTGAGATCATGACCTGAGCCAAAATCAAGAGTTGCATGCTTAACCAACTGAGCCACCTCATTTTGTGATCTGTTTTGTTAACTTGGTACTTTATTATCTCTCTCTCTTTTTTTGGTATTTTATTCTTAAATATGCATATTAAGATCTAAAATATTCATTTGAGCCTAATAGGGGAAATATACAAATTTATCTCTAGGAGCATATTTTTTCTTTAAAATATTCATTTGAGCCTAATAGGGGGAAATACATAAATTTATCTCTAGGAGCATATTTTTTCTTTGTGAACATTTATCTTGTCATTTCTTGGCAACACTTTCAGTCTAATCATAATGTATTTCTTTATTTCAAAATTTTTAAAATTTCTACTCAAAAAAGTCATAAAAAATATTGCTATTAGTTTCACCTCTTAGTTTCCCTTAGCCATCGATAAACTGTTCTTTAACCAGCAAAAAAGAAAGTTTATTTGGAATCATACATGTTATCAGGTTTCCTTTCATAAACAATGAAAAATGACTATTTTTCATATAGGAACTTGTTATCTCTTAATAAGGAAAAGGATAGTAAGACCCAAGCAATCATTATGTGGAATCTTCTTGCCCAGCCAGTTCAAAGTAGTTTAATACTCACTTCTTCCCCAAAGGCACTGTGTCGGGAGAACAGGAGGGTTCAGTGCCAGACTTCTGCTCTCACTGGCTGGCTGCCTGAGGCTGCTGGGAACAGCCTGAATTAGAGGTCCTCCCAGATACGGTGTTCAGGCCTCTGCTGTCCATCCCTCTGAATCACTTGGTCTCCCTTCCTGGGTTTTACAGTGATGCTGGTGGATGACTAACAGTATTTTTCATGTTCCTCCTAATCCTCTCTTTTCTGGAATATGTCCAGAATCTGGGTTTCAGTTTTTATAAAAGTATATTGAATCTCATAAAAAATATGAAGGATGAACTTTGAGTGCCATGAATCACAAACCCTGTCTTCAGTGATTGTACAGAGAAAATGTGGGTGGGTCAAGTACTAACACATTCACAGTCAAGATGATGACTGCTTCAGTAATTAAAAATCTTTTTCTTAATGGTTATTTGGTTTTAAAAGAGAGTAAATTCATTTTAGTCATCGGTTGTGACTTCTAATTTGCATCTGGTTAATTTAGTTTTAGCTTACATCATCCCACACTGCACACATACATGCACACAAGTATGTGCAAAGTCTATTTTTGAACTTAGTTCCCTGGGAATCACTAAGGAAAAAGAAAAAGGTGGGAGCTTAAAATTTAATTTTTCATGAGATTTAAAAAATGATTTTAAGGATTGATATGAAGAATTCAAATTTTTTGCTCAAATATTCAACTTAGTAATAATAATAAAAAGCCAAAACCTCTCTGGACTATTATTTTGAAAATTTGCTTTTATTTTCTAAAGTTGCTAAAGAACTCCTAACATTCCATTAAGTTCATATTGGACTCCAGAAAAGAGACATTTTATTTATTTATTTATTTATTTATTTATTTATTTATTTATTTATTTTCAGAAAAGAGACATTTTAAAAAGGTATTTGTTGTATTAGAAAAACCCATGTTTTACATTGGGAGAAATATCATAACTATAACATAGTTATGATAGCAAGAATAACTTGCTATTGGATGTACTCTTAACCCCTTGAAACTTATAATTCTTTTTTTTTTTTTTTTTTTAAATTTTTTATTTATTTATGATAGTCACACACAGAGAGAGAGAGAGGGGCAGAGACACAGGCAGAGGGAGAAGCAGGCTCCATGCACCGGGAGCCCGATGTGGGATTCGATCCCGGATCTCCAGGATCGCGCCCTGGGCCAAAGGCAGGCGCCAAACCGCTGCGCCACCCAGGGATCCCCGAAACTTATAATTCTAAGAAAAGCAATTTGTCTTGTATTATTAAAATTAATATGCACACATATTTACAATTGAATTTTTTCCAAAGGGACTGTTTCCCTGGTTGATTTTCACTAGTCTGAGAAGCACTTGCTTTGTCTTTCAAATAGCCTTAAGAATTGATGCTACATGATAACTAGGGAAATATTTAAGGGTAATGTTTTCAAGTGGTGCATGTGGTTGTTGCTGCATATTTCCTAATATTTTCAATCAGAGTAATAATAAACATTTATTAAGCATTTACTATAATAAGTGTGAAATTTATTTGCTCCTTTCAACAGCCCTATAGTTAGGCAAAAGTTACATTCAAAGCATTTAATAATGCGTAAGGCATGGGTTCTGGCCCACTGGAATGGATTTAGGACATGGAACTAGAGCAGGTTAAGCTTCTGCTATTCTAGGTGTTAGATTTTCATTTTTAAATTCAGCATTATGGGTATAGAGAGGGAAAACAAGGGGTGAGGCCTGGGTGGAGGTTGTGTGTGTTGGACATTGGGGTGCTTGATTAGCTAGCTGGTTAGCTACTATCATTAAAGTATTTTAGCATTTTAAGAACTAGACCTCTCAAACAGTGCATGCTGGGGAGCATTAGCACTAGAGGTAGTAATGTTACTATCTCAATTTGCAGTGGAGAAAATCAATGTACAGAGAGATCAAGTAGCTTGCTTAAGGTCATAACTAATACGTGATGAAGCTGGAGTTGAACCAGGAACGTTGGTGTGGGGGCCTGTGGTCTTAATCATTGTGTAATATTTCTTCACAGAGATGTATTCTGCTTATCTGCTACAATGAACAGAGTAGGGACTGAGTAGAAGGGAGAGCAGTGGTCTCTAAAGTAGACATCCTGGCTGCTCATTTCTCCATCCCTGATGACACATCTTAAAAAATTCAATGTGAAATGAACTTCAGAAACCGTGAAGAAGAAAATTGCGATAGAATGTGTCTGGAATGTATTTCTTTAATTTGCTAAAGTATGGATAACTGTTTATATAATTACATATTTTGTATGGAAGAAAGAAGGTTGATTTAAAAAGAAATGAGAAGATTTTCAAAGTGATGAAATTGTAATATGAGCAATGTTATAAATATGAAAGTATAAAATATAAATGTGAATATGTATATTATTAATCTATACTTTTATGTAGGGAATGCATAAAAATTATGAGAAAATGTTACAAATTCATAAAGTGGACATGTTACTTACCCTTTCTGTGCCTCAGTTTTCTCATCTGCACAATTGGGATTATAGGAGTACCCACCTTAGTACTTCTCTGAGAATAAAATATGTTAATGAATTAATATATGTAAAGTATTTAAGAAAAGTTCTTGGGCCCATAGAATATGCTCAAAGATGTTGATTACTTTGGAAAGTCCAAGCATGCTGATGACAAACTAAAGTTTACTTAAGAAAATAGGAAATGTCAAGAATTTTCAAAGTGTGCAATATTCCACAAGAACCATTTTAAGATGTCTGGGAATGATTGAGAAAAAGAAACAGGCTGCTTTCATTTAAAGAGATCTTGTCATCTTGTTAGTTACAAAGTAGGAGATCAAGACAAAGTAGCCAAACAGAGGCCCCTCTTATTGTGCTTCTGATGATCAAGGCTGTGCTTCATTACTGAGTTCCTAGGGAGAGCAAGACATTGGCTTTGCATAACAAGGTGATCAAATGAGCCACCACAACAGAGCCATCAGATTCAGTCAAACATTAGTTTTAATGAATCCTTTTCACTGACTTACTCTGAATGTAAGGTGTATGCTCCAGCAGAGCAGTATTGGAACCATTCTCATCATGAACGTGAGTGTACCCATCAGCCACAGCTCTTCCAGCCATGGAGAGTTATTGGTGTCATCCCACCACACTGCCCCTCATAGAAGAGAGCTTTCCATGTTCGTTTTGCCATAATAGCCTGAGGACCATGGGCAAGTTCCCAGCCTCTTCTGAGCCTTGTTTCCCTATCTTTAAAATGTGGAGTTATGGGACACCTGGGTGGCTCAGTGGGTTGAGCATCTGCCTTTGGCTGAGGGTGTGATTCTGGGGTCCTGGGATCAAGTCCTACATCAAGCTTCCCGTGGGGAGCCTTCTTCTCCCTCTGCCTATATGTCTCTGCCTCTCTGTGTCTCTCATGAATAAATAAATAAAATCTTTTTTAAAAAAATGTGGCATTACAATAGATGTTCTTGAATTGAACTTTCCCAGGCTGTTATTATTATAGGATTTTGACTTTAGTTCAATAAAATTTGGAGGGAACTAGAGTTATCAGTTATTTGCTGCGCTTGATTAGGCAAGCTACTTAGAATCTTGGAACTTCAGGTTTTTAATCTATATGATGAAGAACAGAATAAGTATTTACCTTCTGGGGTTGTACAGAGGATTCAGAGATGAAGTTTGTGTGGAATTACAGGGAACACTGCCTCGTGCAATCGTAGGCACTCAATAAATATTAGACATTATTGTGATTTATGGTAAAGTTGGCAACGTCTTTTGGAAATGGTCATGTTAATTCCATTCCATTGTTATTTATACAAAACAGTACACTAGAGCCATACATTTAACTTTAAGCTTCCAGTTAGGTTAGATGTAGGACGTTTATTTTAGACATAAAATGGTAGCGAACATTGATAATAGCCAACATGGCTTGAATCTCTTGGTGCTATGCCTGTTGCTGGGCCTGACAATGGTGCGTTGCTCTGCATCCCACTCATCACTTACACTTTTAAGGTAGGTGTTGCTCTCTGTGTTCAATTGCTTCACATGTATACATAATTTACTCTTTATAATACTATTAGGGAGGTGTTTTTTTAAATCCCTATGAACAGATGAGAAAATAGAGGCTTAGCAGTTAAGTAGTGGGGCTGGCTTTCAAACCTAGATATTTATGACTCGAGGGTTCTTAGTCACCATTGCAGATTGCATATCATGTCATGTTATGCATATTCCAATATGGTATCTCTCACTTCTGCTAGAACAGTTTCCCCCACCACCCCCACCTGAAGAACTAGTCTGTTTTCATAGCTTGATAAATTGCCCAACAAGATGTATTAAAGACCTAACAGCTATTTTTTAAAAAATATTTTATTTATTTATTCATGAGAGACACAAAGAGAGAGGCAGAGACACAGGCAGAGAGACAAGCAGGCTCCCTCAGGGGAGCCAGATGTGGGACTCCGTCCCAGATCCCAGGATCATGACCTGCGCCAAAGGCAGAGGCTCAACCGCTGAGCCACCCAAAGCATCCCACCTAATAGCTATTAGAGAGAAGCCTTTGCTTCTGGTTGTTTCTTCAAGTTTTATAAGTCCCAAATAATCAAGTGATAAAATATATATTTTTAAGAATCAATATTGTGGATTTCCTCTGTGAGGTAATAAACATCTTTAAGAATGGCCAAGTCTAGTATGTCATTCAATAACTGTTGACTGGCTAGATAACATTCTGAATGAATAACTTTAAATATATGTATCCTGAGAAGTAGTCCTTCACGGATATTTTATAGCATATAGACAAAACAGAAAGGTGGAGGGCACTGGGTGGTTCAGTCAGTTAGGCATCTGACCCTGAATTGCTGCTCAGGTCATGATCTCAGGGTCCTGAGATCAAGCCCCATGTCAGGCTCCCCACTCAGCAGGGAGTCCTCTTGAGATTCTCTCTCCCTCTCCTTCTGCCCTCCCCTTGCTGTGCACATGCCCCCCCACCCTTTCTCAAACAAATAAATCTTTAAAAAACCCAAAACCCCACAAAGGTGGATGATAATTTAAAAAAGGGAAACAAATGTATGTGTGGGGTGATATTTCAATCTAGTCATTCATGGGAAATTCATTTTAATAGTAAATTCATTTCTTCCAGAGAAAGAAATGTGCTAAGATGTGGCTGAGTTAATTATGTGAATAATATGAGGCAGTATGGGTTCTTTGAATGCCTTTACCAGATGGAATGGTTCTTAAGATCAGATATGATACATTCGAGCAGATTATATATATATTTTTTTGTTAGGGAGAGAGAAGAGAGGAAGGGCCAGAGGGAGAGGGAGAGAGAGAATCTTGAGCCGACTCTCCACACAGCTTGCAGCCTGATGCAGGGCTTGATCTCACCACCTGGAGATCATGACCTGATTGGAAATCAAGGGTTGGACTCTCAACCAGCTGAGCCACCCAGGCACCCCCAGATATGATACATTCGAATTCTGAACTGTTTTAAGCTACTTGTATGATTCTACCTTATACAGCAGTTTAACTTTACTAATCCAACAGATATTTATTGATTCTTGACTGTGTTCCAGATTTGGGATTGAGATACCTGTGGCAACAAAATGGACAAAAATCCTATTTTTTAAAATTTTTAATTCTTTTAAAAAATATTTTATTTAAATTCAAGTTTCCAACATATAGTATAACATCCAGTGCTCATCCCATCAAATAAATGCCCTCCTTAGTGCTCATCCAAAAGTCCTATTCTTATTGTGATAAGCTGAACCGTTGCCCACCAGAGATGTCCACATCCTAATTCTTGGAATCTGTGAATTTGTTACTTTATGTGGCCAGTAGAACTCTACAGGTATAATTAAGAATCTTGGGATGAGAGATTATCCAGGATTATCCCAGTGAGCCTTAAATATAATTACAAGTGTTTTTACTAGAGGGAGGGACAAGAGGATTTCCTTCATAAGAAGAAAAGGCAATGTGATTATGTAAGCAGAGATTGGGGTGATGTGCTCTGAGGACACAGGAAAGCCCACAAGCTAAGAAGTGTTAGTGGCTGCTAGAAGTTGAAAACGGGAGGGAAACAGAGTATCCCCTCAGAGCCTTCTTCCAGCACCTTGACTTTGACCCAGTGAAACTGATTTTGGGCTTCTGACCTCCAGAACTCTAAGAGAACAAGTCACGTTGTTTTAAGCCACCAAGTCTGTGGTAATTTCTTACAGCAGCCGTGGGAAACTAATGCATTCATGGAGGTTTCATTCTGGAGGAGACAGACAGTAAATAATAATGACAATAAACATCAGATAGTTAGAAGGTAGTAAGTCGTGTATGGACAAGAGGAATGGTAGTGCAGGGTAAGAGGGACAGAGAGGGCCTGATCCATGCAGCGGTGAGCCATGGGGTGAAATTTATAGTGTAAGCAGAATTGACAGACTGGACCTCATTGAGAAGGTGAAATATGAGGGAAGACATGAGTTGGGAAAGGAGTGCGCTAAGTGGATCTGCATGGGAAATATTCCAGGTGGAGAGAGCAACAGTCCGGGAGCCCTAAGACATGAGCCTGCCTGGAGTGTTCAAGGAAACAGGCCGGGTGATGAAAGTGAGAGGAAGAGGAAGATGAGATGGAAGACCAGAGAGGTATAGCTGTGGGCTGATGAGGTGAGCCCTGGTAGCCCTTGAGGAGCCTACCATTAGGAAGAGGAAACCATTCTACAGATTTACTAGAGTTATTTTCTAAAAGATAATACTTAGCTAGTCAACTTAGTTAAATAATTTTTGATTGAAAAATAATTATTGATAGGCTAAGCTAGAGGTTGACCACAGGCATGGAGGCGTCTCCTAAATTAGTTTCAAACACCAACCAGCTTGGAAGAGTGAAATCGAATCAACTGATTGCATGTGTGAGATCCAAGTTTTCCATTGCCTTTGAGTGTAAATACACAAGGACTCTACTTGAAGCCAACTGAGTTTCAGCTGCTATCATTGTCTGCTATTTTGGAAAGTTGTGATTATTTTAAGATCTAGCTTTCATAATTTTGATGAAATGATTTCTTAATACAAAATTTTTATTATCTTCTGGCATATGATGTTGGATTACAGCATCTACTTTTGGTGCAGGCCGTCTCTGGATTCAAGGGATTTGAAACTGTGGCAGATTCTGTGTGTGTGTGTGTGGGGGGGGTGTCAAAGAAGAGTAGCTAAAGTTCAGTTGTGTGGGTCAACTGTAAGGCAGAACAGGCCAGATTGATTGCTTTGGGCAAATATCTTGGCAAGTTGAAGGCCCCACGACACGACGATACTAGCCTAGTCCTGGCCCGGTGGTTCATTTAATATTCCAGGCACCTTCGGCCTTTCAATGGGATCAAGGTTCACCCAATGTGTTTTCCATTCCACACCCTGATGTGGTTCGATTCTAAAATCACCTGCAGATGTGGGATGATTATGAGCTCAACTTCTCTTCTTCACATGTTACATTTGGATTATGTCTACCATGCCAGTCTCATGAAAGGTCTCTTGCCCACTTAAATCTTGGCTGTATAACTTGATGGCAAACCCACTGCAGAAACAATCTAGAATCATTGCAACAGAATTTGGTTCAAGCTAAACAAATAAGTATTTGTTGAATAAATGGATAAACCAACGGTTGAATTAGCAGGGAGTGTCTGTCCTTGCCTTCCCTGGCTACTCTTAATTTTTAAGGTTTTGCAGATTCTTGGGCCTCTTCTGTTATTAGATGGAGTTGTATCAGTGGACTCAGACTATCAACCAGGGGACCTGGGACAGACTTTGTATATGGGGTACTTGGGATGAGTCCCAGGCACTAGCATGTCTTGTGAGCTGAATCATCCACTAATCTTACTACATTTAATCTTTATAAATAGGCTTCTCTCTTGGTTTCTTATTCTACGCTCAAATTCCTTGAGTGACTAGTTCTCCGTGTGGGATGCTATCCCAACTGGCTGGTGCCTCCACCACCTGCATGGTATATGGAAGGCCAGTTTCATTTAATGGGCTAGAGTATGATCAGGGGTTTGTATCTGGATTCTCCAGAGAAACATCTAATAGGATATATATGGGAACGCCTGAATAGAACAAAAATGCAGGCTTCTCCAAGGATAAGATATATATAATGTAACCATGTGTATAATGTATGTATATATGTAATCTCTTTCTCTGGATAGATCTCTCTATATTTATGTACACACACACACACACACACACACACACACACACACACACACACACATTAATGATTCTGTTTTTCTGGAGAACTTTGACCAATACAGAATTCTAAAGACTAGCCTAGCCATTTCTCCTCTTTTTCTTTCCTTTGCTTGTTTCTCTTCAGAATAGGTGGGAGTCCGAAGCTTAGAGGGGTCCAGTGACTTGTCCGAGATAATCAGCTGATTGGTGACTGAGTTGGCATGTTGAACTATTGATGAGGTGGGGAGAGGAGTGGCATCGGTGATGACGAAGACATTGACCCTCTGGATACCTGGGATTGTCTGGAGGAATAGAGATGCTAGGGGAATGTACATATTTTGAGACAAAGTTGTGTTTAAATCACCGATTGTGGTAGAGACGTGCAGAAGTGTTCAGAGTGCAGGAGAGGCGCTCTGGGAAGGGAGACATTTTTCTCTGATGATCATCATATTAAGAATAAAGATTTGATTATGTGAAAGAAATAATTTCCAACATGTGAAAAAAGCAGTTTCTATTTGTCAAGGACACAGTGTTCTGACAGCAGTTTTGTTCCCTCTGCTTTAGTGATCACTGCCTCTGACGGACACTTTCACAAGATGAGCTCCTCTTCCAATCAGAGTCACACTCTGAATGCCAGGATTTTTTTGAACTTTAAGAAAGAAATTCATGACCACACAGGGCTTCAATTTGATTTTTAAAAAATTTTACAATAGATGAAACGATGTCACCATGTTAAAGTACGTCATAACAAGCTCTTAGAAAACGAGATGTGAATCTTCAGCTCTGCCTGGACATGGAACATACTGGGGAAAATGTGGGTAGTTAGTTGCACGGTTCAGCCAAGAATGACTTGTCTTTTTCTGCCTTGTGTGTTGGACAATTTGAAAGTATTTTTTGTTTTAATTTACTCAGTATATAATTTTTTTATCCAGTTCATATTGTCTGGAGAGATATAGTCATTGAGACAAGGGAGAAACACTGTGTATATAATTATTCAATACACATCAAGAGACATCACCAAAGGAATTGCATTGTTTTATGGAAGATGCAAAAATACAGAGGACATAGCCCTTTGTCAGGTTAGCAGGTAGAAGGATTTTAGTTCCATTAAGGAAGAAATTATTATAGGAACTTATTCATTCACTTACCAAATATTTACTGATTGCATTAGGCACTACGACAATGTAGGGGGTATACAGATGATTAAGATCCAGCGTTTAGTGTGGAAGCTGAGAGAGAAATGCCAAAAGCAGGCAAAAAGTACTAGTATCTACAGCTTTTTCATTTCTTTTGTGGTGTCTCTCTCAACTTGCCATGGTTTGTTTTTTGCTATTTGATGTTCTAAGGAAATAAAAATCAAAATGTTAAATTATTAGCATGAATTTTATTGTTCTTCTCTGTATTGTGCAATGCCAATTCAAATGCAAACATCAGAACATTTCTTTTGTGTGGAGTCACCAAAATTACACAATTTGTATTTTGTGGCTTGTCCTTGGAAGGTGCCTCTAACTGGCCAGAGATAAACTCAAGACAGAATGAAGAAGGTAGGAAGGAAGAAGAGAAGATCCCTAGGCATGGAGCTGCCTGAGGGGGCACTTAGGGCACAAGGATACTTGTGGGGCTGGGCAGATTCTCAGGGGCACCCAGGGTCATGTTCCATGATTTGAGGTGTGTGCACATTTGCTTGGGCCTTATGGGAGGGTTCCTCCTTCCATCAGCCAAGGAACCTATAAATAGCATCCCAGCAGGGGATTAGGTCATAGGAGTCAATCCAAGGGTCTCTTATTTCCATAGACCCCATAACTCCAATCCCTGGTAGATGCCACAGTGTGCGTGCCCAACTCCAACCCTACCCAAGCTCATGGCCAGGCCCCTTGGTAGGTGAAGAGTGACAGTAGTTACAGTTAGATAGGGCAGGGGAGGCTGGCTGGGATGTGGGACAGGAAAATAGGTCATGGAGAACTGGTCACAGGGAGGTCCATCCCAGGAAGGTAGGATTGTGCAGGAACCAGAGGTTCTAATCCCTTGGTGCATGCTCCATTGTCCCATTGGACTTCACTTACAAAACACAAATTCAAACAAAAAATGATTAAAAATGATTAAGAGGGCAGCCCCCATAGCTCAGCAGTTTAACGCCGCCTGCAGCCCAGGGTGTGATCCTGGAGACCCTGGATCGAGTCCCACGTCAGGCTCTCTGCATGGTGCCTGCTTCTCCCTCTGCCTGTGTCTCTGCCTCTCTCTATCTCTCTCTCTCTGTGTCTCTATGAATAAATAATCTTTAAAAAAATGATTAAGAATTTCAAGATGGCACTGGCTATGTACCCAAGAAACTAGTCCTACCCTGGAGTTTAGCTTTTTGACACTATTTCCACAGCTGTGATGGCTTCATCTTTCAGGTAAAGCAGTTTCCTCTTCGTGTTGAGTTAGAGGAATAGCAAGCTATCAATATTTTCCCCTTTAAGCTCTCTCTACTTGAATTGCGGTTCGAGAGAGGAACTTTCCATTTTTTTCTTAAGGAGTGATTTTTTTTTCTTTACTTTTCCAAGGATGTTCTCATCATCCTTCAGGGTAGTTGTAGATCTGCTTTGGATTGGATACTGGTGTTTTGAAACTTCTTTAAAGTGAAGTATCATGTAAAAGTGGTGGACAAGTACTGAATGCAGTCAAGAAATCAAGAGGACCCTGATAACCACTTAACCACAGAAGGAAGTTCCACAACAGCTGCCAATATGTGGACAACCTTGTGTGTCCAACTGCAGTGTGCAGGGGGGTTGTGGCTGCTTATCATTTTCAGTGCAGAACTGTGGCCATGGGTTAAGGGCAAGGATGGCATTGAACAGACCTGAGGCTGAGTTCCTCCTCTACTGTTATATCATTTAACCCCTTAATCTTTCTGTGCCTCTGTTGCCTCATGTGCAAAATGAAGATTGTAGTTTTGCCTTTTCTTAGAGTTCTTGTGCAAGTTAATTGAATACACATATAAAGCACTTATATGGTGCTCGAGACATAGTCAGTTCTCAATAGGTGTAAATTCTATATTTTTTCATATGCAGGCGAGAACCAAAGTAGTGAACAACACTGTGCTCCTTTTTGGTGCCCTGTGCTGGGGTCTCCATTGCCTTCAGGCATTTGTGTGATGCTGCATCTGGTCCACCCTCTTCCATGCAACAAGCCCTTGCTCATTACCTTCACTGTCATATACACTGTCTTGTGTCTATATGTCTTGTGTCCCCTCTGCTCAGGGCCATTTTTTAAAAAAAGATTAATTTATTTGAGAGAGTGAGAGAGCAAGCACAAGTGGGAGGGATAGGGAGAGGGAGAGAGAATCTCAAGCAGACTCTGCACTGAGCATGGAGTCTGACAGGGGCTTGATCTCAGGACCCTGAGATCATGACCTGAGCCAAAACCACAAGCTGGATGCTTAACTGACTGTGACACCCAGGGGCCCTGCACAGGGCCATTTAAAAAAAAAGTAGTTTACTGGATGGATTAAATTGGTTTCTTAGTTGGCTCCTAGATACTTATATCAAATATTGAAGTCAGATGTGTCAGGAAGAAAGGTTCCAAAAAATAAAGAGGAGCCTGGAAAAGGATGAAGGTAAAATGGAAAGAAAAAAAAAAAAAGAAAAGAAAACAAGAAAAGAGGGCATTGTTAACAAGAAATAGCATTCCACTCTAGATTTTAAGTTTTTTGGGGGCAGAAACTGGAGCTACCTTATCCCTGCCTTTTAAATGTCCTTAGCATAGATGCCTTGCTCACTTTAGGAGTCCACCAAGTTGGGATCCCTGGGTGGCTCAGCGGTTTGGTGCCTGCCTTCGGCCCAGGGCATGATCCTGGAGACCCGGGATCGAGTCCCACGTCAGGCTCCCTCCATGTGTCTCTCATGAATAAATAAATAAAATCCTTAAAAAAAAAAAAGAGTCCACCAAATTCTTAGAATAAATAGCAAATAGTGATAGGCACCCAGGGCTCTAACAGAGGGGCCAGGAGCAAAGTCCAGGCTGAAGGAGGTATGGGAACAGACAGGAAGTTTTTGGGTTTTCTTAAAAGATTTTATTTATTTATTCATGAGAGAGACACAGAGAGAGAGAGGCAGAGACACAGGCAGAGGGATAAGCAGGCTCCGTGCAGGGAGCCTGACATGGGACTCGACATTAGGACCCTGGGATCACACCCCAAGCCAAAGGCAGATGCTCAACCACTGAGCCACCCAGGTGCCCCCAAACAGGATCCACACTGCCCCCTGCTCTCTGAATGAAGCAGAGGGAACTGGCCATTTCAGGGTTTGGACTGCATCTCACTTTCAGCATAGCTGTGTGATCTTGAACAAATAATGTATGCTCTCTGGGCTATGGTTTCTCCATTTCTTCTCTGAATAGTAAAAGTAAATATAACTACCTGCTGGTGTTAATGTGTATGAGTCTCTCATACTGCTGGGGAGGAAATCAATAAATATTGTTTTATTCGGCCTCTTTCCAATCTTTCCCTTCTTTTTACCTCATAGACTTTTTATTCTGCTACTGTCATAAAGAGTCAACACAAACATTAGTGCTAAAAATGTGCCACCATTGGGTCTTGGATATTGTGAAAGAATGTAGATGAATCATTGAAAAACTTTTTGCACTGAAGGAAAACAGTACAGACATCTGTCCTTCTGGTGGTAGGATTAGTAGCAACAAACCTTGTACATAAAGGACAGCACTGTGTGTTTTATTAAACCCGAAGGCAATATGAAGAGTTGGTTGGAGAATGGGTTTTGTGGTGAGACAGACTTGGTTTTGTCACATGTGCTTGCCATTCTAATCAGGCAAGTTATTTTTCTGTGCTTGGGTTTCCACATCTGTAGTGTACATATTTTGTGTTTGTCTATTCACTCACTCATTCACTCACTCATCATCGTGCATTCATTCATACCTGAGCGCCTCCTCAGCATGTGCAAAATGCAGAAAGCACAATGGCAATGGCAGATGTGCAGCTGGCATGATGTACAGATTGCACAGTAATTCTGGGGTGCTGAGCCCCGAAGCCTGAATAGAAGTCAGGCAGCACATGAGAGGTTGAAGGAAGGATGTTAAAGGTGGGGGTGAATGAAGGCCAAGAGACAGGGTTCAGGACCTGAGAATGTCAGTGGTGCTGAGACACTGAGTTTCAGGGGGAGAGGGAGGAATGAGAATTAAGCACTGGGGAGAGGTACCTCAGTAGATTAGGAAGGGTGTTGAAAACCATGTTAAAATGTTCAGAGTATCCTAAGAGTGACAATAGCACTTCCCAAACAGTACTTTCCACAGGGACCAGTGCCAGGGGGATGCCTGAGTGTTCTGGTCCCTTCCAGAAGATTCACAATGCACATTAGTATCTGTTATTATTCTTCAATAAAGAGTTCTGTTTCACATTTGTTTGGTAGCTTTCCCAAACCTCATGAATGTTTTTAAGAAATTAATCTCTTATGAACTGAGACCCCAGAGAACCTGCTTGGGGGAAATGATGAGAAATGGGAGGCATTTCAAGATTGTAAGCTGGGGCCCAACATAACCTTATTTGCAGTTTATAAATATATAGTAATGCCCACCACATATGGATCACCAGGTATTCTTCAAAGCACTTAACTAATTTAACTTATTTTAATTCTTACAACAAGTCCATGAGGTAGGTATTGTTATTTTTTACATCTTTAAAATGAGAAAATCAAGGCATAAATGAACTGGGTAATTTCCTAAGTTTATGGAACTAGTTGTAAATGGAGGGCCTTGATCCAAGTTTCCCTTTTTTATTAGGACACCAGTCATTGGGTTAGGCCCATCCTGATGACCTCAATTTATCTTTACTACCTCTGTGAAGACCTTATCTCCAATAAGGTCACATTCTGAAATACTGGGGGTTAGGGCTTCAGCATATGAATTCAGGGGGCATGCAATTCAACCCATAATTTAGTAATAACACCACGAACATCAGTCATCTATATGGAGGAAGCCCCTGGATTCCCACCTCACTTAATACTTAAAAATCATTATCTGAAAGATTGAAGACTTAAGTATGGAAGGCAAGAATATTAAAATGTTTAGAATATTTTTATAAACTGGAAAAAACTTTTAAAATGTGACACCAGGCGTGAATTGCTGGGAAGGTGGCAGAGTAGGAGGACCGAAGCTCACCGTGTCACATGGATACAACTAGGTAACACCCACATCGGTGTAAATAACTCAGAAGACAACCTGAAGATTGGCAGAACAAACTTCACAACTAAATGTAGAGAAAAGGCCACATCAGAAAGGGTAGGAAGGGTGAGGTGAGGGGGGGAGGGACTCACGGGTGTAGCGAGGGGACAGAAACAGACCATCACAACAAGGAGCTTGCACAGGGAAGATGAATCCCCACAACATTTGGCTTTGAACACCAGAGGGGCTGGATTTCTTGAACTCTTACAAACAGTAGGACTTAAAACATGGAATTTTAAAAATCAGTGGGCTTGACTCTGGGAGAGAGGAGAAGGCAAGAGGAAACTGATTCCCTGCCCCTAAAGAGACAGTACCATAGCCCTTGGAGAGGCAGCACAGAGGTAGCAGTTTGATAAATGCCTAGGGCATATGAGAAGGAGAGTTATTTACTAATCTCAGAGCATCTCTCAGAAGGACAGAGATTGTTGGGAGACTTCTTCAGGAATAAAGCTGCTGGTGGCTGCCATTTTCCACCCCCTTGCCCAGCATAAACATATAGGCACCTAAGGGAACCAGTGTGGCACTGACATTCTGTATCTAATTTGCTGACACCATGCCTTCCCCCTCCTGCTGTGCTTCATTGAGTCTGTCTCATTCAGCCAGGCCTGCCTTGGTCCCAGTGCTGTGGGTCCCCTCTCTCAAAAAACAAGTGCAAACTTTTCTAACACCACATCCTCTGACATGTGCACTTTGCGGGTCTGTCCTCCCCGCCCCCAACGTGGCTGGCCTCAGTCTTGGCAGTGGCAGTGGCAGGTCCCCTCTTACAGAGGACCAGCATGCAAACCTTACTAAAATGGTGTGCCCTGCCCCGATGCATGTTTTGGATACACCCCCTTCAATATGCTCTTAGTTGGAGCCCATCCAAACCAGGGCCAGAAGACTGGCAGTGTACAAGCAGCCCTGACAGGGGCCAGTACCACTCCAAGGTGACTCCTGCCCTGGGGAGAAGGAAAGAGAACCACACACACCAGTCAGACTATGGCCCCAGCAGTGGGCTGGGGGAAGACAGCTGATTGCAGGTCTTACCCATCAATGAATGTTTCTCCAAGGACAACACAGGGAAAGTGCCTTGCAGTTTGGGTGCTACTGCATCTCTAGCAAATTCCTGGACTTACTCAACTCAAGCCCAAAACAGCCCAGACTGGTCCATTAGCACCACAGGGACCAAGCATTGCCCACAACAAGCAAAAAGAGCCACTATAGATGACTGGACTTGAAGGAAAAATCAGCACAGCCACCATAGCAGGGCACATGCAACACACATAGTACACTTCTCTGAGATGCCAGGTTCTGGTAAACAAGAGATGCTGTACTGCAGGGCACCACAGGACATCTTCTTCATAAGGCCATTACTTTCAAGAGCAGGAATCATAGCTGACCTTCCTAATGCACAGAAACAGAGTTACAAAATGAGGAGACAAAGGAATAAGTCCCAAATGAAAGAATAGGATAAAATCACAGCAAGAGACCCAAGCAAAATAGAGATATATAATATGCCTAATAGAAATTTAAAGTAATGATCATAAAGATACTCACTGGACTTGAGAGGAGAGTGGAGGACATCAGTGAGACCCTTAGCAAAGAGATAAAATAGGATCAATCAGAGATGGAAAAAACACAATAAATGAAAGTAAAAATAAGCTAGATGGAATAAATATCAGACTAAAGGAGGCAGAAGAACAAATCAGTGACCTGCAGTACAGGGTAATGGAAAGTAATTACACTGAGCAGGTTAGAGAAAAAAAAATTATAGAAAATGAAAATAGATTTAGGGGACTTAGTGACATCATCAAATGTAATAACATTCACATTACAGGAATCCCAGGAGGAGAGGGAAGAAAAAAGAGGGCAGAAGATTTATATGGAGGAATAATAGCTGAAGACATCCCTAACCTGGGGAAGGAAACAAAAATCTAGATCTAGGAGGCACAGAGAGCCCCCAAAAAGATCAACTCAAGGAGGTCCACACCAAGACACATAGTAATAAAAATGGCAAAAAGTCATGACAAAGAGAATTTTAAAAGCAGCAAGAGAAAAGAAAATGGTTACATATAAAGGATACCCTATAAGACTATCAGGAGACTTTTCAGCAGAAACTTTGTAGGCCAGAGGTTGTACCATGATATATTTAGTGCTACAAGGAAGAAAGAAAAGAGAACTCAAATAAACAAAATCATAAATGAAAGAAGGGAAATAACAACTGACACCAGAGAAATACAAATGATTATAAGAGAATATTAGGAAAAATTATATGCCAACAGTTTGGACAACCTAGAAGAAATCGGTAAATTCCAAGAAACATATAACCTTACAAAACTGAATTAGGAAGAAGTAGAACATTTGAATAGCCCAATTAACAGCAATGAAATTGAATCAGTAATCAAAAAAACTTCCAACAAACAGAAGTCCAGGACCATATAGCTTCACAGATGAATTCAACCAAACATTTAAAGAAGAGTTAATACCTATTCTTCTCAAACTATTCCAAAAAAGAGAAAAGAAAGAAAAACCCATATTCATTCTATGAGGCCTGCATTACCCTGATATCAAAACCAGAGAAAAACACCACAAAAAAGGGAACTACAGGCTAATATCTCTGATGAACATAGATGCAAAATTCCTCAACAAAATACTTGCAAATTGAATCCAGCAATACATTAAAAAAATCATTTACCACAGTCATGTGGGATTTATTCCTGAGATGCAAGAGTGGTTCAGTATTTACAAATCAATGTGATACATCATATCAATAAGAGAAAGCATAAAAACGTGATCACTTAAATAGATGCAGACAAAGCATTTGACAAAGGATAGCATCCGTTCATGATAAAAACCCTCAATAATGTAGGTTCAGAGAAAACATACCTTGAAATAATAAAGGCATTAAATGAAAAACTCATGGCTAACATCATACTCAATGGGGAAAAACTGAGAGCTTTTCCCTTGAGGGCAGGAATAAGACAAAGATGTCTACTCTCATCACTGTTATTGAACATAGCGCTAGAAGTCCTAGCCACAGCAATCAGACAAGAAAAAGGAATATAATGCATCCAAATTGATAAGGAAGGAAGAAATGAAACTTTCATTATTTTCAGATGACATGATAGTACATATAGAAAACCTAAAGACTCTGCCAAAAACTGCTAATAATAATAAACTAATAAATGAAATAAACTAATGAATAAACTAATAAATGAATTCAGTAAGTCATAGGAACAAAATCAGTGTACAGAAATCTAATGCATTTCTATATACTAATAATGAAGCAGCAGAAAGGGAAATTGAAAAAACAATCCCATTTACAATTGCACCAAAAATAATAAAATACCTAGGAATAAACTTAACTAAGGAAGTGAAAAATCTGTAGTCTGAACACTATAAAACATTGATGAAAGATATTAGAGCAGACACAAAGAAATGGGAACACATTCCATGGTCATGGACTGGAATAGCAAATATTGTTAACATGTCTATATTACCTAAAGCATTCTACAGATTTAAGGCAATTGTTGTCAAAATACCAACAACATTTTTCACAGAACTGGAAAAAAACAATCCTAAAATTTGTACGGAACCACAACAGACCTCCCAAATAACCAAAGCAGTCTTAAAAAAGAAAAATAGATCTGGACTTATTACAATTCCAGATTTCAAGTGATATGACAAAAGTGTAGTATTCAAAACAGTATGGTACCGACACAAGAATAAACACATAGAAAAATGAAGCAAAGTAGAAAGCCTAGAAGTAAACCCATGATTATATGGTGAATTAATCTTTAACAAAGGAGGCAAGAATATGCAATGGGAAAAAGACAGTCTCTTCAACAAATGTTGTTGGGAAAACAGACAGCTACATGCAAAAGAATGAAACTGGACCACTTTTTTACATCCTAAGTAAAAATAAACTCAAAATGGACTAAAGACCTACATGTGAGACCTGAAACCATAAAAATCCTAGAAGAGAGCATCTGACTTCTGCCGTAGCAACATTTTTCTAGATATGTCTTCTCTGGCAAGGGAAATAAAAGCAAATAAGCTATTGGGACTTCCCCAAAATATAAAACTTCTGCACAGCAAGGAAATAATAAAAGTAAAAGGCAACCTCTGGAATGGGACAAGATATTTGCAAATAACATATTCAATAAAGGGTCAGTATCCAAAATACATAAAGAATTTCTACAAGCCAAGACACAAAAAACAAATAATCCAATTAAAAATGGGCAGAAGACATTTCTCCAAAGAAGACATACAGATAGATGGCCAGGGGACACATGAAAAGATGCTTAACATCACTCATCATTGGGGAGATGCAAATCAAAAGCACAAGGAGATATCATCTCATACCTGTTAGAATGACTAAAATCAGAAACACAACTAGCAAGTGTTGGTAAGGACATAGAGAAAAAGGAACCCTCGTGCATTTTTGATAGGAATGCAAACTCATACAGCTTGTGGAAACAGGATAGACATTCCTCAGAAAATTAAAAATGGAAACATTCTATGATCCATTAATCTGGGTCCCGAGTATTTTCCCAAAGAACACAAAAACTCAAAAATTTTAAAAAAGTGTTTTATTTATGAGAGATACAGAGGGAGAGGTAGAGAGAGAAGTGACTCCTCACAGGGAGCCTGATGTGGGACTTGATCCCAGACCCCGGGATCACTCCCTGAGTCGAAGGCAGAGACTCACTGCTGAGCCTCCTAGGCGTCCTCAAAAACACTAATTTGAAAGGATATATGTACCCCTATGTTTATTGCAGCATTACTTACAATGGAAGCAGCCCAAGTGTCCATCAATAGATGAATCGATAAAGAAGATGTCGTATATTATTCAGCCATGAAAAAGAATGAAATCTTGCCATTTGCAATAATGTTGATGGGGCTAGCAAGCATAATGCTAAGAGAAATCAGGTAGAGAAAGACAAATGTCATATGATTTCACTCATATATGGAGTTTATGAAAAGAAAAATACAAAGGAAAAAAAGAGACCAACAAAAACCCAGACTTTTAACTATAAGCAAACAGAAAGTTACCAATGGGGAGGTGGGCGGGGGATGGGCCACAGGTGATGAGGATTAAGAGCACACTCATCGTGATGAGCTGAGTCATGTATAGAATTGTCAAATCACTATATTGTATATATAACACCGTATGTTAACTACACTGGAATTAAATCTTTAAAAAAAAGTGACACAAAAATATAATACAAAAGACAAGATTTAAAATATTTAAATTTGGTCACATTAAAATTAAAAACTCATTTGACAATTACATAGTATACAAAATTCTCACCAGGATAAGTGTAGTTACCATCTGTCGCTACATAACATTATTACAGCATTATTGATGATATTCTCTATGCTGTACTTTTCATCCCCATGACTTATTTATTTGATAACTGGAAGCTTGTACCTCTCCTCTGGCAAGTTTGCCCATCTCCTCTGGCAACCACTTGATTGTTATTTGTATTTATCGGTCTGTTTCTTTTCCTGTTGCTGCTGTTTTTTTTTTTTGTTGTTGTTGTTAGTTTTCTTTCCTAGAGTCCATGAAAAGTAAAATCATACATCTTTCTTTGTAGGTGTCCAAGATGATGGACATTTAGGCTGCTTCCATACCTTAGCCATTGTAAATAATGCTGTAAAAAATCTAGGAGTGTGTATATCTTTGAATCAGTGCTTTTGTCTTCTTCAGGTACATTCCCAGAAGTGGAATTCCTGGATCATACAGTAATTCTATATTGTACGCCTGAAGCTACTGTAATATTATATGTCAACTACATTTCAATTAAAAATACAAAATGCAAAATATGCAAAAAATGAACTGCTCATAAAAAAATGATAGCATAAAGAGAATGAAAAGGCAAGATGTGATTTGGAAAAAAGATGTTTTCAGACGTTAACTCTTAGCGGCTAGTATCTAAAACGCAAGAATTATTGAGAAGAAGACGAACAACCCAATAAAAAATTGGATAAAAGAGGCAAACAAGTATTTCATAGATGAATAAACATAAAAGAAAAGGGAAATGTAGTTTAGGTCTGCAATGTAACATTTTACTACCATCTGGCTGGTAATAATTAAAAAGCTAGACATTCCCAAGCATTATCACAAATGTGGCTGAAGAGGGATTCTTATGCACCATTTAAGGAGTGTGAAGTGATACAAGATTTCAGCATTATCTTGCGAAGTTGAACATTTTCACATCCTCTGACCTAGTAATTTCACTCAAGGTGCATATTCTAGAGAAACTCCTACATAAGGAGAAGGACAGGAGACCATACTCATAGCAGAATACTTCCTGAGAACAAAACACCGGAAACAACCCCAAGGGTTAGTGACAGAATAATATTTAAAAATTTGGGATATACAAACATTGAGGTCTTGTAGAAGTTTGTTAAAGAATAAACTACTCTGCATACAATAATAGGCATGAATCTTAAAAATCTTGTATGAAAAAAAGCAAGTTATGGAAGGTTAAATCATAAGAGAAGGCAAATTAAATAATATGTTAGTTCACCGGCACATTTATGTGATGAAACAACCCAATTCAAGGGAATGGTGACAAACACACAGTTCAGGATAGTGGTAATCTCTCCATCTCTGCTGGCGGGATACAGAGGAATGGACTTGGAGGCAGAAACATACATGTGGCAATATTAGTAATGTTCTCCTATAGTTCTTGTTATGGATTAAATTGCTCCCCCCAAAAAAAGACATTGATGTCCTAACCCCCAGTATCTCAGAATGTGATCTTATTTGGAAATAGGGTTGTTGGAGATGTAGATAATGAAGACCAGGTCATACTGGAGTAGGGTGGACCCCCTAACTCAAAATAACTGGGGTTTTTAAAAGACCCCATGTGAGATCAGAGACACAGGAAGGATGATGGCATATGATGATGACGGCAGAGACCGAGTGATGCATCCGTAAGCCAAGAAACACTAAAGCTGCGAATCCCCAGAAGGTAGGTATGGGACACGGAATAGATTCTCCCTCACAGCCCTCAGAAGGAACAAAGCTGCCACCACCTTGATTTTGGACTCCTAGCCTCCAGGCTGGAGGACGATAAATTCCCATTGGTTAAGCCACCCACTTTGTGGTACTTGTTACAGCAGCTCCAAGAAACTAATGCAGTCCTTAGATGAGGCAGGAGGAGCATGGGTGTTTGTTTATTTATTTATTTATTATTTATTTACTTATTTATTATAATTCACAATTTACAAATGTGTTACATATGCTGCTTTTCATGTATCAAATAGTTATATAATAAAAATAAAAAGACAGAAGATGTTAGTAATTTCATTACTACCAAACCAGGGCATGTTTGTACTATTAATCTCAATGGCAAATTCCAGAAAAGCTTTTCTGGACAGTTTTATGAAAACCATAAAATTCAACTTCCAACACTCCCTTTAACTTTTATGGAGTTTTTATTGCAACCTCAGTGTCACTGAGTCCCTGTTTCTCTGGCTTTAATTACAGTGCACACATCTTCTGAGCAAAGTGTCCTCCTGCGTCTCATTCTGAGTGGAGGTGATTGCCAAGCTCACACCTGTCATGGGAGGTTAGCTCCACGGACACCGGCTGACGGCAGCTTTGCCTCCGTGGAACACAAAGGGAATCCTGGACATCTAAAATCCCTCCCAGGTTTCCAGCCCCATGTGTCCCAAATGTCAGTGCCTTCCCTTAACCTAGAAGTCCTGCCAGAGGAGGGGCTTTGTATGCTTTGTCCACACAGCCGTATGGGCGCCACCAAGAGGCAGCGCCTGATACAAAATTGGTGCTCAAAAAATTGGTGGAATGAATATATCAATGGATAGTTTTATAAGAGTGTCCACTTCTCAAGAGAAGTAACAGTAGCAACTGCCACATTTCAGAAGAGTTTATCAACCATCCCCTATTATTATTATTATTATTATTATTATTATTATTATTAGTTTTGATCTGTTTCCCTTAGCTACTGAATCACCAGCTCTTTGTCCTTATATAAGCAGTTGAAGGCTGCCTTTGGGAACTTTGATTAGAGGATCAGATTCGGGTCCCCTAAGGCCACACTCACGCACACCAAACACACAGGTGTGTATAATTTTTTCTTTCAAGAATAGTGAGCTGTCTAATCTTCCAAAGCAGTTGGTAACTTGCTCTGCTAATAGTAACATATTCTCCCTCTCGGGAGGAGAAGAGATGTCAGTGCTTTAGAATCTTCTAGTGATCTTCAAGTGAAACGCGTCTCCATAAGGAGTGGATTCTAAAAGAGAAACTCCAAGAATACATGCAAAGTTAGATGATCTTTTAATTTAATTTAATTTTTATTTTTTAGATGATTTTTTTTTAAAAAATGGGATTTATGTAGTACTTTGAAAAATAAATTGCTATTGTTATGAATACGTTACAAAATGCATATTATGACTTGACGTTACACTATTGAGATTGCTTTGTTTGTTTTTCCCAGTAGCTAGAGCAGCTGATGTTAGTGAGGTGCTCCAGTGACAGATTTCAAGATCTCCGACTCTAATATTGGTACCGCTGATGGTAACGTTGATGAATTCAAGCAACATTTGACAAGTGACCAGGCACAGTCCTAGGTGAGGTTGGAGAGATGGATAAGACCTCTGCAGGAATTCATTTCAGGGGGAGAGACATAAATAAATAGGCAATTGCAATGTAATTGTGTAAGTGTTCTTAATCATTGAGGGAAATAATAGTTCCCTTGGCATTCGCGTTTTCTGTGTAGTTTACCACAGAGTTATTCTTTGGATACTGGCCATCTGGATATTATATTCTTTTACTAACCAGAATATTTGTTTAATCAAATTGTTCAATTCCCTGACCATACCTGAGCAACAGTTTATTTTACAAGTTATGATCATATCATTAAAAAAAAAAAAAACCCCTCAATATCTACTACTGTGGGGAAAACTGTGCATTCTTTCCTATAGTTAATAGCTAATTTATTTTATCTCACTTTAGCATTTTACGATCCTTTTCAATTTTCCAGGAATTTAGAGGCCCCTTCTGACTTTCGAACAGAGTAAGGAGGGTTTATTTCCAGGTGGCACTGGTTTTTCACCTAGGTGGTGGCAACATTGTACTAAAATAAAGAGAGCACAGGTCACCAATAGATTTCCCCCAAGTGCTTAGCTGGAAAAATGAGACACAGGAGGTATGGATCAAAACAATATTAGCAAAAAAAGCAGTTACAGTATTAAAATGACCCAAATCATAATTCCTAATGACATAGTGGGCATTTCTTCACTTGATAATAACATGATTTCCAGAAAATTTAGATTCACAACTCTCTGGGTAAATGTATTATTAGAAATACTGTCGACATTGGGCTTTTAGAAATCATTAAAATGTTGCTAATACCTTATCTGCAGGTGTCCTTCAAGAATACTTCTCATCCCTTTCCCTTTTCACATTCCTTAGAAAGTTAGAGTCCAGGCCTCTGATAGTGAACCCCGAGGCAGTGACTGTTTTCCTTTACAACACGTGGCTTGAATACTTGTTTTGGACTCCCTGGGGGTATGGGCCCCGCTGAGCCCTTTCCTCAAACACACCGGCTCTGTCTGCCTGATTTCTTTACCCTTTTCTTTTTTTTTTCTTTTCTTTTCTTTTTTTTTCTTTCTTTTCTTTCTTTCTTTCTTTCTTTCTTTCTTTCTTTCTTTCTTTCTTTCTTTTTCTTCTTTCTGTTTCCTTCTTTTTTTCTTTTCTCTTTCTCTTTTCTTTCTCTCTTTTATTTCTTTCTCTTTCTCTTTTTTCTCTTTCTCTTTTCTTTTCTTTCTTTCTTTCTCTTCTTTATTTCTTCCTTCCTTTCTCTCTTTCTTTCTTTCTTTTCTTTCTTCTTTCTTTCTTTCTTTCTTTCTTTCTTTCTTTCTTTCTTTCTTCTTTCTTTCTTTCTTCCTTCCTTCCTCTCTTCTTTCTTTTCTTTCTTTCTTTCTTTCTTTCTTTCTTTCTTTCTTTCTTTCTTTTCCTTCCTTCCTTCCTTCCTTCCTTCCTTCCTTCCTTCCTTCCTTCCTTCCTTCCTTCCTTTTTCTTTCCTTTTTTCTCTCTTTCTTTTCTTTCTCTCTCTTTCTTTTCTTTCTTTCTCTTTTTTCTCCTTCCTTCCTTCCTTCCTTCCTTCCTTCCTTCCTTCCTTCCTTCCTTCCTTCCTTCCTTCCTTCTCTCCCTCTCTCTTCCTCTCTTTCTTTCTTTGGATTTATTCATGAGAGAGCGAGGCAGAGCCACAGGCAGAGGGAGAGGCAGGCCCCTGCGGGGATGCGGAAGCGGGACTCGATCCCAGGACCCCGGGGTCACGCCCAGCCCCACCCCCGCCCCGGGCGCCCCTCTCTCCTTTGCGGGCCGGATCAGGGACGCACCGAGGGTGCGCTGCGGGGTGCCGGGCGCCTGCACCGTCCCGAGTCCCACTCGGCGCCCTGAGCTCCCCGGGGTGGGAGACGCAGCTTCTCGGCGAGCGGCCGGGCGGCTGCGGGCGCGGGGGGGGGGGGGGGGGGAGGGGGCGGGGAGGAGAGAGGGGGCGGGGAGGGGAGGGGGACGGGGACCGGGACGGGGAGGGGGACGCGGAGGGGGCGGAGGTCCCCGCGCCCTGCCGCCCGCGCCCGCTGCAGCGCCGCCGGGGCCGAGCGACCGAGGAGCCGCGCGCGCCCGCAGCCTCCAGCGTCGGCGCCGGCGGAGGGGAGCGCGGACGGACGGACGGACGGACGGACGGCGGGACGGCGGGACTGGAGGGGGCCGGGCGCGCGATGGCCCTCGGAGCGGGCCGCCCTTCCCCGCCCGGGCCCTGGCGGCGGCCGCGGATGCGCAGGTAACGGGCCCGGCGGCTGCCTCCGCACGCCGGCCTCGGGATGCTCCGCCCGGGGGGGGGGGGGGGACCCTCCGGCGGCCGCCCCGGGGCGCAGCTGAGGCCGAGCGTGGCCCCACGTCCCGGGCAGACGCCCCGCGGGGCCCCCGGGGCGGGAGTGGGGCCGGCGGGGGGCGCCCCAGGGGCGGGGGGGGGGACGCGGGCCCGCGGCGTGCAGTCGGGCCGGGAGGGGTGTCGCGGCGGAGCGCGGCCGGGACGGGGCCCGGGGCCCGGGGCTCCCCGGCGGGCTGCTCGGAGGAGGGGGCGGCGGCAAGGCGGAGAGGCGAGCGGGGACGCACACCGGGGCCGCTTGGGCGCCCCGCCGCGGCGGCCCGAGTCCCGGCGAGCCCCCGCCCCCGCCCCCGCTGCGTCCCCGTCCCCGCTGCGTCCCCGTCCCCGTCCCCGCCCGGGGCTTCTGCGCAGGTGGCCGCCGGACCACAGGGGCCTCCGAGACGCAGCCCTGGCCTCCGCGGGTCCCCAGGCCTGGGGTCGGCCGTGAGCTGAGCTACAGCTGACGGCTCCGAGCGGCGGGGAAGCCAGCAGGGTTCGTCTGCTGCTCCCCCCTGTCCCCTCCCGAAGCCCGGAGGAGGGAGGAGGGTACCTGGCCTGCCTGCCCAACAGGTAGTTCCCTCAAAGAGGACTGGGCGGGGGGGGGGGGGGCAGGGGGGGACAAGCCCTCCAAAGGCAAACGCAGAAACCGCAGAAGGTCACCTCGTTACTTGAAGAGACTATTGCGCGCATTGAAAAACTTTTTAGGGTTTCCCTCTGATCTTGTTGGTGACCCCATAAACTTTAGAAGTTTCAAGGTGTCTGTGAAATGTAGGGAGGCGATTTGGGAGGCCCCCGTTTGCAGAGGGGCCGCAGAGTTACCCCAAAGCAGGTGTGTGTGTGTGTGTGTGTGAGAGAGAGAGACTTTGGGCAGCTTCTTTACCTTGAAAATGAAATGTGGAGCCGCAGGCAGACGTGTGCTGCCCTGGTGTGATGCAACCTCGCCTGTGATAGGCCAGATACCTCCGATTCCCCCCACCGGGTGCTGGGGCACATCAGTCTTAAGTGTCAGATGAGCAGTTATCCAGGGCTCACGATTCCTCTGTCTTTGTGCTGCAGATGTCCGGACTGCAAGCCTGCACTGTGCTGAGAGGGAGATGACTTGAGAGGCCAGCTTTTGATCTCCACAACAATGTCTATGAACAGTTCCAAACAGCCAGTGTCTCCTGCAGCTGGGCTCCTTTCAAATACAACTTGCCAGACGGAAAACCGGCTTTCGGTATTTTTTTCAGTAATCTTCATGACAGTGGGAATCTTGTCAAACAGCCTTGCCATTGCTATTCTCATGAAGGCTTATCAGAGATTTAGACAGAAGTCCAAGGCATCGTTTCTGCTTTTGGCCAGTGCCCTGGTAATCACAGACTTCTTTGGCCACCTCATCAATGGAGCTATAGCAGTCTTTGTGTACGCTTCCGATAAAGACTGGATCCGCTTTGACCAGTCGAACATCCTTTGCAGTATCTTTGGTATCTGCATGGTGTTCTCCGGTCTGTGCCCACTTTTTCTAGGCAGTGTGATGGCCATTGAGCGCTGTATCGGAGTCACCAAACCAATATTTCATTCTACGAAAATTACATCCAAACATGTGAAAATGATGTTGAGTGGAGTGTGCTTGTTTGCCATTTTCATAGCTTTGCTACCCATCCTTGGGCATCGAAACTATAAAATTCAAGCATCGAGGACCTGGTGTTTCTACAAAACAGAACACATCAAAGACTGGGAAGATAGGTTTTACCTTCTGCTCTTTTCTTTTCTGGGGCTCTTAGCCCTTGGCGTTTCATTCTTGTGCAATGCCATCACAGGAATCACACTTTTAAGAGTCAAATTTAAAAGTCAGCAGCACAGACAAGGCAGGTCTCATCATTTTGAAATGGTCATCCAGCTCCTGGCTATAATGTGTGTCTCCTGCATTTGCTGGAGTCCATTTCTGGTAAGAGCCTAACATTTTGACAATTTCTGCTTTCTTCCATTTTTTTCCATGTGTAATACAAGGTTTGTTGTCTTTTTCAAAGTTGTTGGTCTTGATGGGCAACACTATTCAATCTCTTAAATACTGGAGTTTATTCCTACTCAGGACTTACTTCGGCACCCGGCTCTGGCTCAGGATTAAGCTGTCTATGGTACCCATGGTATGATTTTCCAACACTCCTACTTGTGAAATGAAAGAGGACCTGGTGTTTCTACAAAACAGAACACATCAAAGACTGGGAAGATAGGTTTGAAAGAAATGTCTTGCTTAACAATTCTAACTATAGCATAACCTGCTTGCAGAAGAGGATAAGGTGATTTTAATAGAGCAACATAGTTTTAATATGCTCAATAGAATTAGTTTCTAAAATGTGAAAAAAAAACCCGACCAACTATAAATATAGTATTGGAATGGGCTCAACTAAGTCTTGGTAGAAAGTCTATGTGGAAAGGCATATTAGCTACTGGGTTTTTCTAAACGCACAATGCTGGGTCTTGGCTTGCAAAGGGAGGTGATGAGTTGAGATAGTTGGATAGTTGAGGTGAATTCTATGGATAGGTTAGGTGAAGAAATCACTAGTTCACCAACCCAAGAACAATGCCAATACTTCAAGGAGAGGTATGATTGGTAGGAAAACCTTCCTTTTTCATCCCATTTCTTTAAAAAAAAATTTTTTTTTTGACGTAGCCAGTAGCTCTGTTTGACAGCATGTTATTTTTATTGGGAAATGAAAGCTAAGGTTAAGGAATTAACAACAAACATAAGTCATTTATATTATCTTCTAGGTAGAAGACAAAATATTTATGATTTTTTTAAGTATGGCCTTAACTCCCTTCATCATTTTACTTTATGATGGAAAGAGTGACAACATGCCATGAAAGAGAGAAAGAATCATCTATACACAACTAGTGGTGGCAGTAAAGATTATTTTCATTCCTTCTTCTGTACCAGTGAAGAAATGGGATAGACATAGTAATACAGGGGATCCACAGGTAAAGGTGAGGCAAAGTGGGGAGACAGAGGTAGATGGAACCCAGAGGTTGTGATCATACCTTGCCTGGTAGTATGAAGGTGCTTGCGACTGATGCAGTTTTCCTAGACCCTCCAGCAGAGCCACTGTCCAAAAACTGTTGCCAGTGGAGTTTTATTTATTTATATATTTACTTATTTTAAAGATTTTATTTATTTATTTGAGAAAAAGAGAGTGGGAAAGTATAAGCAGGCGGCACAGCAGAGGGAGAAGGAGAAGCACGCTTCCCGCTAAGCAGGGAGCCTGATGTGGGGCTCCATCCCAGGATCCTAGGATCACGACCTGAGCTGGAGGCAGATGCTTAACAGACTGAGCCACCCAGGTGCCCCACCAGTGGAGTTTTAATAAACAATCCTGATGATCCTGATGCATAAGGAAGTTGTGAGAGCCGCTGTTGCAGACAAATCCTGTGACAGCTGATTTTATTCTCCAAAAGGGTTTCTACTTTTTGAATATTTTCTTTATTCATATTATGTTCTCACAATTTGAATTTAGCTTCTGGAATTGTTAAATCATTTAAATATTTCTTCCTGATATTCTGGAATTGGTCCTAGGAACCCAACCACAGGGAAGCCAGGTTGGGTCTGTCAATGGCAAGTCAACATTTTGAGGCCTGCCTGTCATTTTAGGAGGCCTTAGGTGTAACCAAGCAGAGATCTGATCTGTGTTCATTGTCTGGTTATTTGAATCTGAGTAGCAGAGAACAATTCTATCAATACTTAGGAGTCACTTCAGCATTCATTCTTGAAGAGTTTAATTTATGCCACTCAACAGAGGCAATTCCCTTTGAACGATCCTTTTTTTCCCCCTTAAACATTGAAATAATCTAGCTTTTCAAAATAAAAAGTGACCGTGAGTAGCCCAGAAATCAACTGGGGGTTAGAAAGAGAAGATGAAGAAGGTGAGAAAAATGGAGACAGTAGGCCTGGAGAGAGCCTGAAATCAATGGAATAGTGAGAGGAGAGACAAGTGGTCTGGACAACTGAGGTAATCACTGGTGCTTTCTTTGGTTTATGCTTGTTCTCAGTCACCTTTAAAATTCTGCTTCATTCTAGCTTTTGATTGAGAAATAGGAGTGATAGGTTAACTGCTGTGAGACTGTGGAAGGTAGCAAGATTCCATGCTCATCATGGATATTTTGAATTTATGTTTTTTTTCTTCCTGAGTTTTTGGTTTCCTTCTCTGTTAAAGTAGATATTACAGTTTAATCCATATTTTGAACATATTTCTGTTGGAGACATAATTTTGTTTTTGTGAAACATTTTCTGAGTTCTATGTTCTATTTATGAATTAATTATCAACACACCTATTACACCAGTGTATCAATCCTTCTAAAATGCTTTTTAGTGTGAGAATTATTTCTGTGTTCGATGCTCAGTTGATACACCACAGATACTTCTTGACGGGTGATATTTTATTGGAAGCATTCTTTGCATTCCTGGTTTCTCTTGTGGACGCTTGGGTCTTCATAGCAAATTCTGACTAAAGGATTTACAGCTTTTGTGGTCCAGACACATGTGCCTTTGACATTAGGTTAAGGCCGTCAGACAGCTCTAAATGGAACCCCTGTAAAGAAACTCAGGTTTGGGAATGCTGAATAACATCAAGCACTAGCATCTCATTTGAAACCTGTCTCTTTTCCCCATTAAATGCTTAGGAAAAATTGCATAGATGTTAATGACTGAGCCATCACTCTCCACCTTATATTTTAAAAACTTCTTAGTTTTTAAACTATTTTAAACTTGATTTTAGCCTCTGAAATCAAGCTTCTGGATCCCCATAGTTGTACTATAACGCTGACAGCTTCTCCCAGTGCCCTACTTTACATTATGTATTTTCTTTCTATGATTGATGAGTATGAATTGTTGGATTTGTAACTTGGATGAACATCTGTGCACACTTTTGACATGTTATCACTGTCATTTTCAAGCCTCAAACTGGAACACAGTTACAGGTGCACACACACGAAAGGTAGCAGGTGAATAATGCAGATGATAGTGGTTGTGCTTGGTGGGATTTATTGTATCAAAACTTATCAATCATGGCATAATTTCTGAAATTATTTAAATTTGTAGCTGATGACAAAGGGAATATTTTATGAATTTCAATGATTGAACCAATACAAAACCAATACAAAAGGGAAGATGATCATGTTGTTTGAGTTTTCATCTGTCTTTTTAATAGACTCTTTTTTCTTGATTAGTTTTAGGTTTACAGGGAAATGAGCGGCAAGCACGGAGTTCACGTTATGCCCTCTCATGTTCCCTCCGACGCCTTCATTAACCCTTATCACTTGTCACAATTCATGACCCAATACCAAATCATTCTTATTGACTAAGGTCTGTCATGTTTTACCATAGCGTTGTATGTTGTATGAGCTTTGATAAATGTATATTGACATGTGTCCATCATTGCAGTATCATACAGAATAATTTCATTGCTCTAAAAATCCCCTGTGGTGGATTTTTAATTTTTTTTAATTTTTAAGATTTAATGTGTTATTTTTCCAAAGGAGGGAATGTATGTTTTCAGGAATTAAGATTTTGAAGAGTAGTACAAATCTACTAGTTTAAGCTATAGCTCATTAAAATGTTAAAACTTAAACTTTTACAGTATCTGGATTTTTATAGTTTTAAACATGGTGAACACATATAAGTTCATTTAATTATAGTCCTAACTGAAAAATAAGGGAAACTACAATGGGCACTTTTTAGTTGACAATTTCATTTAGCAACAAATTAGTACAAAAATCTTTAAGAGTCAAATGACAATTATAAAATTGTCTTCCCTGTATCCTAGGTGAATCACTGTTCCTTAATAAATAAATCTCAAAGACATTCTTTTGATGTTTCTAGGGTGAGAGGAAAAAATAACCTATTTACCAGCCTTTCAAGTAACATTTTCTTAATATCATTTTTGTCTTCATATAAGTAACGATTCTTTTTAATGTTCCGTTTCTAGAATACGTAAGCCTGAAAGGAACTTATTATTATTGCTATTCTTATTTCATCAGTTTGGCAGAGCAATAAATACTTTTCGACTGGTTGACTGTAACTTAGGTAGTATGAATGCCCAAAGATTGCAAATGATTGACCAGAATGTGGATTCTCAGTTTTGTAGGTAAGAGTTAATTAAGCAATTACTGAAACCCAAATGGTAATTTTTAATCTGTTCCCTAAGTCAGCAACTGTAGACACTATTAAACTTCAGCAATCTTTTACCAGAAGGACAGACATTTGTTTACTTTCCCTTCAGGGATAAAGGATTATTTTGATTTGGGAAAAGAGGAGCAAGTATATGAAAAGTAAATAGATTTCTTAGGTAGGTAAGTTTACCCCAGAAAAGTGTTCTCCTGCATATATAAAGTTTGCACTTGATTTCTTAAAGATTTTTCACTCTTATGCTAGTGCTTCTAGCCAGTGTAGTTAAACATTTAGTCACTAAGATGTTTGTCAGCGATAAATAAAAACAGTTGGGTAGCTGATTGAAGTTTGACTGAATTACTAAAGGTATTGGCATCATAATGAACCAGGTCTCAGAGGGCTTATGGCAAATGATGGGTGAGCTTTGCTCTCAGGGGAATTACCCTCAGCCAAAGGAAGCTGCTTTGACCATGGTGCTTGCTGCCTTTCTTTGGTCACTGGGTGTGTGGTGATGGGTGGCTGTGGAGATACAAAGCCCTTGCCCCATTGCCTCGTTTGGAACATTTCTGAAGGGTCGTCCATGCTTCCGAGCTTGCTGAGGCCTTGCAACTGCACTCAGCCCTGCTCCTCCCTTTGCCAAGTCCTGCTTCCCTCACCACCTCGCACTCCCCCAGAACACTCCCTGCACGTAGATGTCTGTCTCCAAGTCTCTTTTCTTGCAGAGTCCAGCTTAGGGCAGTCTTTCAGAAGTCCAGTTGTTCCTGCATTATCAAAATATAAAGTATGTTGCAGATAGGTTTACAGTGCGACTTGACTAATATATTGAGCTATGCATAGGCCTTTGGAGTTGAGTTCCTTCGAGTTTATTTTCTCACTTCATGAAAGTGTATAAGATTGGTCCAGCAGAGGTCAATCAACTAAAAAAGACATTGCTAAGTTGAGAATTTTCATAAAAATCTGTTGCTTTAGATGTGTACAGTGGTGTGGAATACTTTTGGTATTTTAAGTTAATTTACTCTTGGCCAAACATGATTTCCTGTTTTTAAGGAGAAAGAGTTATAAAAATGCCCAGAGATACCATAGACATTGGGAGGGCACTTAAAAACATTTGCTTGAGTGATTCAAGAGTAAATGAATCAGAAACATGTGGATTAGATTTATACCCTCTTGGATATAAAAATCTTCTGGCTTAATGTGTCTTGGGGTTTTTATTAAGCTCCAAAAACATTTAAAGAACAATTCAAGATGTTAATGTGCCCAGAATCTCTCTAGGTTGCCAGTTTTAACGTTGTTTAGTCTTTTCCTTACAGGAGGTTCACAAAATACCTTCCATTTATATCTGCTTCGGAAAGCATTTATAGCCACACCGAATTTTACCTGGTATATCAATGGCATTTTTCTCTATTTACAGAAGACTTCACCCAATAGGAGAAAAACTGTCTGTTGATGGTTGCAAATATTGCTTTTTCGGGGCTTGTGTAAATTAGTCATTCTGTCTATCTTCTGTCCTGAGTGTAAGGATGGTAATGCCACAGAGGAGTCGATGCAGTTGTGGCTTCATCCAGACAGGGAGGTTGTTTTTCTCACTCCTCCTTAGCTAATGAATCCTTAAAAAAAATTCAGATGGTGGAATGCCAAAATGGGGTGGCTGTGGTGTGATGGTGAAAGAGACAGAGACAATTGGATTGCATAAAAGGATTTATTTTAGCTTTTTTGTGCACAGTTTCAAATCAAGCCGTCTCTTAAGATACTGTGGTTATGCGAGTACAGGCAGGAGGGATAGGGTCCCATCCCTACCACCTCTTGGCTGTGACATGGGGCTACTCTAAGTCAACTTTGTATGTCTGTGACCTCATTATAATAATACTACATAGAAGTACTATCAGAAAAAATGATATCACCTCCCTACCTCTCCTATCTCTCCTCCTACGGTGGCTGGCCCGGATTAAGTCTGAAATCCAAAAATCCTCCAAAAGTCTATTGCTTTTACTGCCACCCACCATCTCAATTAGAAAAAAAAATTATCTGTGTTTAGGTCAGGTGTTTTCCATGTTTTCCTCTATTAAGGAGGTTTGGTTGTAGTGGAAAGGAGCAGAGGGAGTGCACAGCTTCAGAAAACTTTTCTTGGACATTCCCACCTGAAGTTTCGTGTTACCTTTCCTTACTTCACTGTCTCACTGGAAGTAAAGATGTTGCCTCCTGATCTTTCGCGTATTTTTTGAATTCAAATACTCTAATAATTTGTAATTATAATAACTTGTAAGGTATTAATTTATAAATTATTGGGATCGAGTTAAAATTAGCCCCAGATTATCGAGACTGTTACGTAAAAGGCACTATGCTTGTGCTGTGAGTAGTTCCAGGGAGTAAGAGGAAAAAGAGCTTGCAGCTTCGTAGAAATAAAGTTATCCTGCTGAGAGTTAAGAAAAGTCCTGTTTCTTCCACTTCCTGGCTATGTGACCTTAACCACTCTGTGCCTGTTTCCTCCTATGGGAGATAGGTATTGAAATGCTTCCTTGGGTTGTTGTGGGGACTAAATAAATTAATAAATGTAAATTAACATAGTGTCGTATGCTTCAGTTATTATACTGTTATTGTTATTGTTGCTGTTACTATTAAACACTACTGCTGCCAGACAATAACTTTGTCAATGAGACAATTGAAGGCACTTTTTAATTAGTTGTTAAATGAACGATGAATGCTACAGTATGTGGCTGTCCCTTGTGATTTGGTGGCCCACAAGTAATTATTTGTTTATACGTTTGACAGATATTTATTGAGCATCCTACCTGTTGTGCCAGGCAGTATTTTAGTTACTACAGTAACAATATCTATGATTTAACCGTTCACAGTATCTTTGCTGTAGGCAGCGATACTCATAGAAGATGAGAAGAGAGGGCATGTGTAGGACATTGAAATATGAAGATATTTGATTATATTTCCTGTTATAGCAGAATAACAGGTATTCTGTTGCGAATATATGTAGATGAGATTATTTTTGATAACATAGAAGTGAAAAATTTCTATAGTACATCATTTAGGAGGAAAAAGTACTGGAAGTAAATGTGATCCTAACTGAAGTGATGTAAATTGTAAAAACCAAGGAGAGAAGAAATAATAATGTATATAATTCCTAGAGGTATAAAAATGTACAAGTAAGAACTTTAGTGTTTGGGACAGACTTTGATAATGTCAGGACACAGCAGGTTGTAATAAATTAATATTAAAAGCTAGAAGAATTTTCAAGTAATGACACATGAGTAGCAGGAAAATTAAATCAGATAGTAATAATTTAATGATTCAAATCAGTCTTTTCTACTATCCAATGATAAGAAAAGTGACTCAAGATAGAAAATAGGAATACATGTAGGTGAAATGAAGCATTACAAAAAATCACCAGGTCTTTGCAAGAATTTGCATTAATAAAGTGTTGGAAACAACTGAAAATAGAAAAAAAAAACAATTACTAGGAAATTTAATACTAGAAATGAAGAAAATAAAAAAAATCTACTTATGCTTTAATGCACTTGTTAATTTACTCATTGATTTGCTCATTTGGCAGACTTCTGCTGAGCAGAACGTTGGTGTCTCTCTCTCGGTGGACCTGAAGCAGGGACAGACTAGACCTGGGAAAATATTTCTGAGGCACATACTCTAGGAATCATCTTTCTAACTTCTTCATTTGATCCGTGGTTTTTGCACTCTGTTCTCCAACCTCTAACTCATACTTTTCCTTCTCTTTCCAGTTTTCTTTTAAATTTAAATTTTTAAAATTTTCATTTTGAAACAGAGAAAGGGAGAAGGACAGAGGGAGAGGGGGAGAGAGAGAATCTTAAGCAGGCTTCATGCGCAGGGCTCCATCCCACAACCCTGAGATCATAACCTGAGTCTAAATCAAAAGTGGATGCTTAACTGACTGAGACACCCAGGTGCCCCCCCTTTCCACTTTTTTAAAAAAAATTTATTTATTTATTCAGCAGAGACACAGAGAGAGGCAGAGACACAGGCAGAGGGAGAAGCAGGCTCCCTGTGGGGAGCCCAATACAGGACTTGATCCTTGATCTCCAGGATCACCCCCTGAGCTGCAGGCAGACCTCAACCACTGAGCTACCCAGGGTGCCCCTCTTTCCACTTTTAATGTGGGATAAAATTAACTTTGCATTTTCCTGGCCTTGTCTGGGAGCAGGGCAAAGGGTTAATTGCTGGATTCATTGCTTTAGTAAATAGTGGAGGAACGTGGGCCCAAAGGTGCATTAGCACCCAGGCCCGGCTGGGAGACAGAATGCAGGAGTCGGGAAGAGGAGCAGGGACAAGGAAGGAAGGAAGTGGAGGACCGGGAAGCTGGGGGTGGGACTGGCAAGTGAGCAGAGGTGCCCGGGTCCCAGGAACTGCCCTGGGGAGGAAAGGCTCTTTCTATGTCCATGGGTGTCTTTTCCTTATTGAGGAGTATTACATTTTGTCTATCATATCCTCTCAAGCTACTTTTAAAAAGGCAAAGAAGACTTTATTGTAAAAAAAGATGCAGTACACTACAAATTAAAATTCAGAAAAAGATCTTCCAAATCCCTCTCTCTAGAGATTACAGCTATTAGGATTCCGAGCACATACTTTTACTCATCTGATGGGGAAAATATAATGGTTTAATTTCTTTGACTAACAGGATAAACTTTCTTTTTCTTGTGTAATTGGGCATTATCTTTTGTGTGAATATGTAGGTTTCTGTAAATGATTTTCAAGAACTCTTTGGATAACGAAGAACAGATAATGCTAATATATAAAAATGATAAAATCAGTTGTTATGAAAGTAGTTGTTTTTCCATGTTTACTGTTAGCCTTTTAATTTAGTATTTTAATTTATAAAAGTAGCGAATGAATCAGTAATTTTCTTTGTGGTTACTGCTTTCAGGTTAAGAAATAATTTTCTCAGGCTGAGATGATACTGATATTCATCTTTTTTTTCTAGCACTTCTGCTTTTTCATTCTTTGTATTCATACTTTTAATACATTTATGGTTTATTTTGTTAAGTTTGCAAATTAATAATATGAATTTTCTTTTGAATGGTGAGCTAGCTGTCCCAAGATAGCTGAATGATTTTTGTCTAACTCTTTAAAATTCTACCTTTATTTTGTATGAAATTGTTAAATGTGTTCGGCTCTTTCTGGACCCTTTATTTCACCCTACTGGTCTGTCTTTGCTTTGTGTACAATCACCATCTTTACATTTTATTTACACGTGCGTTCAATTTATCAGTTACAATATAGAATGTTCCCTTTCATGACCATGATCTCCCATAATTGAAATCATTTCTTGAATAATAATTTACTTTTACTGTGATGAAATTCACATAACATAAAATTCACTATTTTAACCATTTTAAAGGGTACAATTCCATGACAGTTTCTTACATTCAGAATGTTGTGTAACCATCACCACGTTCTTGTCTAGAACATTTTCATCAACCTCAAGAGAAGTCCTGTACCCATGAAGCAATCATTCCCCCATTCCCTGTTTCCCACTCCCTGAAGCCCCTGGCAGCCACTAGTCTGTCTTTATGGATTTGCGTGTGTTGGATATTTCATATACATGGGATCTTAAAAATATGTGACTTTTTGTGTTTGGCTTCTTTCACTTAACGTAATGTTTTCAAGGTCGATGCATGTAGTGGCATGTATCAGTACATCATTCTTTTTTTTGTGACCGAATAATGTTCATTTCTATGGATACACCACATTTTGTTTATCCATTCATTAGTTGATGGACATTTGGGTTGTTTCCACCTTTGGCTATTGTGACTTGTGCTGCCTTGAAGAGTTGTATACAAGGCTTTGTTTCAACACTTGTTTTCAATTCTTTTGGGTACATAACTAGGAGTGAAATTTGCTGGGTCAAATGGTATTATTATGTCTAGCTTTTTGTGGTAACACCAAACTGTTTTCCAAGATGGCTACACCATTATATCTTCCAATCAGCAGTGTGTGAGGGTTCCAATATCTCTACATTTTTGCCAAAACTTATTTTTTTTTGAAACATTCTTTTTTTGTTTGTTTGTTTTTTATTATGGCTGTTTCAGTGGATATCCAGTGGTAGGCAGCTCATTATAGTTTTGATTTGTATTTCCTTTCTGACTAATGATGTTGAATGTTTTTGTATTTTTGGGGAAACTATTTCGTGCATATTTTAGTGTTTAAAAAAAGTTACATGGATCTATAATTTCCTTCTTTTATTGTATCCTGCTTTTAATATTAGAATTATACTAGTTTAAAAAACAATAGGGAAATTCTGTCTCTACGTACTGGAGTAATTTAAGTAACTTTGATGTCAGCTGTTGTGTGATGACTTGGTATCATTTCAGTGTTTTTTGATAGAGTTTGAGGGTTTTTTTCCCCTTTTTTCTTTCTTTCAAGATTTTATTTAAATCTGGGTTAGTTTACATATTGTAGTATTAGTTTCAGGGGTAGAATTTAGTGATTCATCAGTTGCATACAATACCCAGTGCTCATTACATCAAATCCACATGAGTGAAATCATATGGTGTTTTGGTGTTTGTGTTTCTCTGACTTATTTCGCTTACTATTATGCTAAGCGAAAGTTAGCATCAGTTCCGTCCACGTTATTGCAAATGGCAAGATTTCATTCTTTTTGATGGCTGAGTAATATTCTACTACATGTATAAATTATGTATATATATAAAATTATATATATTTATATATATATGCACATCACATCTTCTTTATCCATTCATCAGTTGATGGACATTTGGGCTCTTTCCATCTTTTGGCTATTGCGGATAACACTGCTATAAACACTGGGCTGCATGTGCCTCAGGGTTTTTTTCTGATTTTTTTTTGGTTTGAGTTTTCTACTTTGTCATGAAGACAACATTGGTATCTTTTGGCATAATTTAATCAATTTCATTGAGAGTATGAATTTAGTAGCAAATTTTTGTACCAAGAATTTTTTATAACTGAAGATATTCTTATCTATTAATTTATTTTTGTACATTATACATTTATATGTGTTTATTTTACTAATATTTTACATAATATTTATTTTTGTTTTTAAATTTGGCTTTTCAGAAGGTTTAAGAGTTTAAAAATTTCTTATATTAACTTGTAAATCTTACTGTTTTCAAATTAGTTAATTTCTTATTATCAGATTTTATAAATATGTCATGGACATTTGAAAAGAATCTATATTTTTTTAAGTGATAAAGTTCAATAAATAGATATTAAATCAGGATTATTACTTGCAGATCCTATTTTCTTAGGCAATTGTTATTATAATAATAATAACTTTGAATATTCTGGATTTTGTTATGCATTTACTATTATTGATACAGTCTAAGAAACTTTTAGTGCCATTCTTTTTTTTTTTTTTAAGATTTTATTTATTCATGAGAGACATAGAGAGAGGCAGAGACATAGGCAGAGGGAGAAGCAGGCTCCATGCAGGGAGCCCAACATGGGACTCGATCTCGGGTCTCCAGGATCACACCCTGGGCTGAAGGCAACGCTGAACCACTGAGCCACCCGGGCTGTCCTAGTGCCATTCTTATGAATACGTTATAGCATCATCATAACATTCAAACAGAACAAGAATTTTTTCCCCCTGTCTCTTATGTCCCTATACCTCCTGGTTGGGCTCCAGAATTCTGACATTGAAAAGAAAATAAGGTGGTTCTTCTTATTTTCCATTCCCTATATTCTGATAGATGCTTTAGTTTTGCTGATTTAGGAATATGAAGTTAAATAAGAAGGAAGTCAATGATTGGAAGAACGCAGTTAAATTTGCAGTTTAGAAAGCAAGTTGATTCTGATTAGTCCCAGGAATTTGCTCTTGACGACCCTGGACATCAGCACCTATAACTGGCCTATCCTTCATCCAGTTCTGCCTGAGGTCTGGTTTAGAACTGCCCAAGACCTGTGTACTAGGAAGATAGTCCTGAGACTATTCCTCCAACCTAGCATGTTCTTTGGGTCTGTTGACATTACAAATGCACTTTTTGGAGAAAAGCTGGACTAGAACTGCATCTAGAAAGAAAGAACTTTGTGAATGCCTTCTTACTCCTCATTTCCTACCGTGAAAGCTTATTTCCAAATTGCAACACAAAAGTAGCAACGGACATTCTTTATCATTATGTAGTGCATGGAGAATTCGTTTTTGATGTAGTTTAATCTTTATGTGCTTCTATAACTACATATTTTTGCAACTGACAATTCCAATATTTCTCTTGTACATTATTTCTGAATAAAAAAATCTACCTAATGTATCCAAGAATTTTTAAAAATCCCAGAGTTTTTATAAACTTTGATAGCATGAGGTGGTTTTGAAACAATTGTAGGTTGTGTGGTGATTCTTTTCTCTACCGAAAGTCCAAAGACAGCTAAGGCAGACTCTTTCTTATTTCAAAGGAATATAAAGAATTGCTGGGGAAAAAAAGAGAAAATACATACCAAGCAGTTCTAAATGAGATCTTTGTTTTTTTTAGTTCATCCCTCAAAGTTTATATAGCAGGCTGGTCTATGGATATGGGTGCTGAAGTCAGTTTGCTAAATGCTCTCCTGGATGGTGGCAAATCCGGCAGTCTGTCTAGGAATAATTTCCTCTGTGTGCTATTGACCTTCTACTAATTGCATGCTTTAAGTTTATCTGTATAAGCTAAATGGCAGTAATACAAAGCCATTCTGCTTATTTAGATAGTTTTAGATCGATGTGGATTTCCACATGGTCGAATTATCACGCCATGTATACTTGGCTGTAAAGATGAATGGCTATTGGCGCCCTTGTCTCTAATACCTACCTTGCGTGTGAATTGACATTAAGATGTAGCCACAGTGTTAGTGCTATCCTTCTCTTGAATTTCTTGGTTTGTTTATATGGTTGCTAAAATCGCAAGTTCAAATCAGTTAAGCTCACCCAGAGATTATTTACCTGCTAAACAATATAAAGAGACAGTCAAGCAATCAATTAAAAATCACGCATCACCATGATTTCTGAGTGATGCCCTGTATATTCAGGTACTGAGCAAAATAATAGAACCCAAAGAGTCCTGAGGAATTTCTGTTATCCTCCTCCTCTACTCCCATCTCAAGTCAGGCCGAAACACTAAACAATGTCTTAGCTTGAAAGATGGATTTCTCTATTTTGGAATTAACTTCATTTTTCCTGTCTACTGAAGGCTACTCTTTGTGGTGGGTGGAGGGAGAAACACAGCTTTAGGCATTCCTCCTCAGTGACCCACCCAGCCTGAAGAGGGGAAGGAGGGGTGAATGTGCTGTGGCTTTCATAATAGGTAAATACTTTCATTAAATAATGTTTATAATCAGAGTCAGAATTCTCACATATGAATGCTGATTGAGTAACCTGAGTATTTTTCATTTCAAACTTGCTTGAAGAAAGGCTGTTTCATAAATAAAATGCCAAAGTTATATAATTTAGCCTGAAGTGTAGTCAATGTGTATATGCCTGGTGGCTAAAAATCATCTCTGTAAGAATATGTTACTATAGTACATTATGCTGATTCAAGTCAGATTTCTTTTTATTAGAGGAATTATAGTTCTGAAATCCTTTATTTTGTTTACATTTGTAATAATTTTCTCCATAAAACCTGTTCTGATTATTTTAGTCCATTTATCTCTCTATGGATAAAATATAATATCTAATTCTATATAATGATAAAATTCACACTGTTTGTTTTGTGATTGTCTAATCTCTTAAATAGATAGGGAGCTCTTTAGTGACAGAGTCAATGTCATATGTTTCTGCTCTGTTTCTTATAATGTCTGGTATACTTCTTGGAAGGGTTCAAGGAAAATGCAGCTCATCTTTAGAATTCTTTAATCATAAATGAAATTAGTGATGAAACAACATCTTTATAGCTATGGTTATTAAATACATATGAATGTCACATAAGGATTTTATTTTTTAAGTGTAATTTTTTGAAAAAAAGTAAGTTTTTGAAATACAGCTATAAAACTAATAGTGATGATCATTTTAAATGTAAAGTTCATTCTTGCTTAGAAATTTTGTTTTGTAGTGTAAGGTTTAATTAACTTGAAAACTTCATCTATAACTCCTACCACATGCCAGACATAATGCTCTCAGCATTCTCTATGCTCTCAGCATTCAATATTAACCCTTTGAATCCTTATTATCCTTTCGGATGTGTTTTTTCTCAGACATGACTCTGAATGTGCAGTGGGTTTGCCCAAAGGATGCAATCATAGAGGGCTTGCTGTACTTGCATTTAGCATCAAGAGCAGTTACACAACTTCTTGGTCATGCATTGTAACTGAAATTTTAGTTAAAATTAAAGTGTCTTCAGATTTAAGTTAAGATTCATGAGAAAGAGCTCTCATAGGAAGACAGTTCAAAGACAATGGGCTGATTGGGATTTGTGGAGAAAGATGAGCATGATTAAAGGAGGATTGTTTTTGTACTCTTATTATTGTTCTGACACAAGCCTGATTGAAAGTAAATCTTTGAACAAATTTGCTAAAAAGGCTGCCTTCAAAGAAAATTTTTTTTTCTTCTCTTCTCCCTTCTAGAGCATTGACAATCTCCTTAGTCTCCTACCTTCCCCTGTCTCCAGCCTAGAGGGGTTCTAATTTATCTGTGTAAATTTAAAATTACAAGCTGAAACAAATATGGCAGCTTTTTAAGTTGCTATTTTTTTTAAGATTTTTAAAAATTTATTGATTAGAGACAGACAGAGAGACAGAGGCAGAGACACAGCCAGAGGGAGAAGCAGGCTCCATGCAGGGAGCCCTAAGTGGGACTCGATCCTGTGTCTCCAGGATCATGCCCTGGGCTGAAGGCGGCGCTAAACCTCTAAGACACCGGGGCTGCCCTTAAGTTGCTGTTGAGTATTAAAAATAACCTGGATTTTGGCAGAACCTTTTTACTCTTTGAGAAGTGTTCTTTTTCTTCTCTTCTGTCATTGAAAGGTTAAAGCCTCTTCCAGGAGAGAGGTCTTTGCTGAATGTTTGAGGGACCAGTGAGGCTTTGATTAAAACCAGAGGGTGCCATGAGGATTACAACAAAACAAACTTTTATGTTGAAAATATGTTCGTCTTTCACTGAACAGCCTGTTTATTCCAAATGTCTTGCAAAATCTGATGGTTTGGGTATCAGGACACTACTCTTTGCAACCATACCCAGGCATGTTTGTAGTTGGTGGATGCCATAGTTCCTAATTTTTAAAAAGAGCAAAAGATATGGCCTTAGTGAGAATTTGCTATGAAAAGGCAATTAATTAAAACACATCTATAAATATAACATGTTTAGAAATGCTCGTTGAACAAAAAAAAAAAAAAAAAAAAAAAAAAAAAAAGAAATGCTCGTTGATTTATTCAGTAAATATTTTTCTTAGTGCCTTCCAAGTGTCAGACACTGTTCTGGGTGCTAGGCTATGATGCTGGACAAGACAGGCAATATTCCCTCTCTTATGAATGTTACATTCCTTTACAGTGGTGGTTGCGAAGGCCTAGGGGCTCCTTGGAGAGACAGAGGGAGATAATAAGTAAAGAAATTAATGGGATGATTTCAAGTGGTGAGTCCTGTCACTGAGGGTGGGGCTAGGACTCTTAGATTGGATGGTCAAGGAAGGCCTCATTATGAGGTTAGCCTTGGGTGACAAAAAGGAGGCAGCCATGGGGAGATATGTGGGCAGAGTGGTCAGGTGAGGGAACAGCCAGCACAAAAACCCAGTGGTGGGGTTGAGCTGTTGTAATGAGGGACAAAACAAAGGCCATTACCTGGAGCAAGGGAGTGCTGGTGAAAGTGGTAGGATTTGAGGTTGGAGAGGGAAGTGGGGCCAGATTGTCTTACGGGTCATGGTGGCTTGGGGTTGAAATCCATTTAGAAACCTTTGGAGAGTTTCTTAATGAGGGAAAGACATGATCTGATACATGGTTTAAAAAGATCTCTTGGGCTGCCAGATAAAAGAAGGGATTGCCGTGGAGAAGAACTATAGCAGAAGGATGTTTGTTTGAAATTACATTTGATGCATGAGTAATGAATTAAGTATTTTTCTAGAATTTATATTGGGAAGTAATGCAAATAATAAATCACTATTAAATAAAAATTAGCTTGTGAGTAACAAAGGAAACACTTTCAAAGTGATTCTCCTTTAGGCTTGGAGTATAATTATAAAGGAAACATTTCATTACACCCTATCTATTCTACTTGATTAATAATTTCAGTGTATCTTCTCTGTTGGCTGAGTGAAGGGCGCTTTGATGGGCATTAGTTTGGCTGAGAATATGCAATTATCCATCTGCGTTTTGCTCGAGAGATGAAGTTATTTGTCCCTCTTTTAATTCTTTTTAATTGTCATTAACTTTTTGGCTCTGGTTTTGCATAGCATTACATACACATGCACACAAAATTAGGTAATTTCGTGTTTTGGTTACAAATGGCTTTCTGCTTCTTGACTCTCGAGAAATCAGCTTTGAAATGCCCTAATAATTATTTTAATACAAAAGAGAAATGTTCAGTCATCCCTGCATATAGGATTATGATATGAAGGGTACATATGTACATGCACTTATAGGAAAGTGTGTATTACATGCCAGCTGGATCATGGACCAGGAGTTTATATAGCCCTTGTCTGGGATTTATTTAAGGTTTGACTTTGGAATAAAAGCCTTTTTTTTTTTTCTATTGATTTTAATACCACAGTTTCCAATATTTAAACTGTGTCAGATACGGACAGGGTATATAATTTTATTTTGCGGAGCTTTTCTATAGGGTCCTAAAATAGTTTAAACCTTGAGTACCCCGCAGAAGTGAATCTCTCTGGGCAGAGAAAGACAGCTGGCCCCGACCTAACAAACCTCAGCAAATTCTGACTTAAGAGGCAGCGCTTTTCTGAGTCAGGGTGCTTAACTATTCTCTACCTTGTGTTATTGGAAAGAAAGGATCAGTATTTGTTCCCAGTTGAATGGCATAATTAGGACCTTGGTAGGATTCCCTAACTTGGAAAACTGGTGGAGTTTTCAACCTCAGTGGTGCATTCACCGACCAGATATTTAGCAGGCACCTATTATATGCAAAGATATCTCAATTTATGTTGTCTTTATCAATGAGAATCTTCTTTGGTGTTGACTCCACAACTCTACTGAATCTCCTTAGCCTACCCTTGAATCTCTACTTCTAATTAGGTGAGCTCCTACAGCCTATTGTAGTATGCAGACATTTCTCACTATCTGAGTTTGGACAGACTGGCCACATGTCCTTTGGAAAATTACTAAGAATCTTTGTGGGCCTTAATTTTAACTTCTGTAAAATATGAATAATGATACTGACTACATCACTGATTTAATCAAGCAACATAAGTCTTCCCATGATACCTGGTAAGCATCCCATAAAAGGTTCTGTGTGATGGTTATTATTACTGTTATGACCATTATTCCATTTGGTACCATAATAAAACCCAGTGGCAATTTGAAAACCATTTATTGAGTGCTTAGCCTCGGCATTTGCGCATGTGCTACACGCATATATAAACATGACTAAAATGGGATCTTCACTTCAAAGGAATTCGTAGTTTACTTGGGGAGGCATGAGCAGAACCAGCTCTATTGCAAAAGAACTAGTGTGAGCAAGTGCCCATGGCCTTCCAAGGCACAGCTTTGCTGAGAAGTGTCATCTGTGTTTAGTTTCCACCAAGAGAGGAAGGGTAGTGAATTCTTGACTGAAGCTCCCTTGAGTTCAGGTTCATTGTGGTCTCTGGTGGTCCTTGGGTTTAGTGAAATAGGCTCTTACCCCCCAGTTGTGAGACTGGGTTCTCTCCTAGGAATGTAATTTTTTGTCTTTTGATTTAATTGTTGACTTATAAACTTTCTGGTTTCTTTTCTTCCTTGGGTGAAATGACCTCATCTTTTTCCTTACTGATTTCTTTTCCATAGACTTGTAGTAAATGCCATTTTAGGTTTATACCTCCTCTTTTCTTTTCATGATCTGCTTCTTAATATGAATGTGTTTAATAAGGTCAGTGCTCCTCTAAGATGCCAACCAGACACTGTTTTACCTTCTGGGATTTTGGACCTTTACCTTCAGGACTGGAGGAGTCTTGGCCCTTCTATCTTTCCCTGGTTAATCCAACCAGGGAAATCTGAAGGCTAGTTAATCCCGTTTTCTTTATCAAATCACTTACCTGAATGCAAAGCCTAACCTCTTGTTGATTACATGCTTTTATTACCTCTCATTTACTTCTGAGAAAAGTCGGGTTTTTTTGTTTGTTTTGTTTTTTTAAGTGAGGCCATTTTTTTGTGGTATTATCTGCAAAATCTCTTAAGAGTACAACCATGGAGGAAAGGCTTGGCTTTCTGGTATTGCAAATAATACCACAGAACTTGGTAATTTGATGGAAAAAATAACAGAATTAATACTGAAAAGAAGGAAGTGGAATTTGAGCCACAGTTTTATAGTATGCAAGGAAGAAATTTCATGAGTTTTTACTGATAGTCTCCTAAGGAGAACAGTCTTGGTATTTTTGGTGGTTATTTTCAGACCTGCTCATAGGATCGCTTAGACCTTTCTTGGTGATGTGAATATATCATTGTGCAATTTGTGACGATTTGCCTTCAGTGTGGGCTTGATCATGGTTAAGGTATACAGAGGGTGTCTCCATTGCTTACCTTGATTATGTTTACAATGTGACAATAATTTGACCTCTTAAGCTGTTTTTTATATTGAATATATATCGTGCTCTGGTGGATTTTGTAAAGGTCCTTATTAAGTATGTTGTGCATTAATCATTATCTTTTGATTACCCCTGGGATCTGCAAATCAAATTCCATGAGGGATCTTTGACCTCGTCATTTCATAACCTTGACTTTAACTTTGTCATTTCATAACTTGAAGGCAGGTAATGGCAAGGTCCCTCACATTCTCATTCTTGGAACAACTGAGTTCATGCAGAGAGATGGAATCTACAAAAACTACTGCACTTTTTTTTGTTCTGTCTCCTCAGGCGGGAAAGGATGGTTAGATGCAGACCACGTGAGCTAATTCCCTGTTTTGCTTTTCCATTCTCCAGGCTTACAGACACGTCCTTCTCCTTTCCAGGCCAGCTGGGTTTTTGCTGCCTGCAATCTTTCCAGTAAACCACCCTGCCTCCTTCATATAATTCTGCTCTGTTCCCTCTTTCCTGACTATAGGAGAAATAATTGAGAGAAAAACCTCAGAGAAGGTAGAGGCCTGAAGTTTGTCTTCCCAGGCAATTCAGAGAGGGAAATATAATAATCACTTAATTAACAATTACAAGGTACAAGGCTGAACTGCTTATTTATTGTCTGTGCCATTTTGATTGAGTGGTGCCAATGTTCTAAGCATTTTGAATATCACCATTGTTATGGTCTATTTTTATTAGCAAAGTAATATATACTTGTTATATTAAATTTGAAAAATATAGAAAAAGACACAATTAAAAATGTAAGCCCCTCTTAAGGTCTTGTTTATTTTTAATTCCTAGACCCTTTATCATTTCTATGCTGTTTTGAATGGTATTTTTAATTATGTTCTATAGTTGGTTGTGTTAATTAGGGAAGTGTCTGATTTATCCAGGTTCATATATTCAGCAACTTGCTCAACTCTTTGGTTTCAATCATTAACTAATTCTCATCATTTCTAGCTTAACAGAAGTGTATCTCTTTTCTTGTAATTCTTATATACCTCATTTTTTCCTCAAAGCATTAGCCAGGAATTGCCATATAATGTTAAGCAGTGGTAGTCATGATGGGTATCCGTGTCCTGTTCCAGATCTTAAAATGTATCTATATTTTCTCCATTAAGTATAATGGAAATATAGGTGTAATGGCTGTTGTAGATTTCTGACTATGAATTTTACTATTTTCCTAATTTTAAGTCCTTCATAAGTACTGTTTTGGCTTTCTCTTACTACATAACAAATTCCAATAAACCGAGCAGCTTGAAACAGCACCCACTTCAAAATGTCATAGTTGTGTAGGTCAGAAGTCTAGGTGGGTTCAGCTGGGTTCTCTGCTCAGGGAACTGAAAGCAAAGGACAAGCAAGGTTGGGCTCTTACCTGCAAGTTTGGGAGAAGAATCCACTTCAAAGTTCACTCAGGTTGTTGGCAGAACCCAGCAGCTGCAGATCCAAGGTCCCCTTTTCCTGGCTGGCTGGCAGTTGGCAGCTGCTCTCTGGCTTCTCGTGCTATGAGCTGGAGAAAGTTCTCTGCTATTAAAGGAGCTCATGTGATTATATTAGGCCCACTTGGATAACCTCACTGTGTCATCTGTGTCATGTAACATAATCATGGGAGTTACGACTCATAATAACAGGTTCCAGGGATTAGGAGCATTGCCCCCAGGGACTGGGCCATTTTTAAGAGGCCATTTTAGAATTTTTTTTTTTTTGACCTAAGTGCATACCCAGTCTCTGTTAAGTACTGTTACATTTTTGCTTATACTCCCATGCTTTTCTCAAAACACACACATTACATATTAGAGAGACTGTATTAAGAGTATGACTTTGGGAGCCAGATTACCCTTACTAACGATTTGACCTTGGATAAGTTAATCAATTTTCTTTTGTCTCTTTTTTTTTAATCATTGGAAATGGGAATATTGGTAGTACCTATCTCAGAAGGTACACAGTAATAATGCAATCAGTTGTAGCTATTGTGATAATTATTATATTCATCAAACTGAAATGCTATTATTTTGCAATCTTTATTTTCTAAACTATAACATAAATATTTTATCTTATCTGTAAGCATTCTTAGGCAACGTCATTTTAATGGCCACAAGCTACTCCATTGTGTACGTATACTAGAACCAATTTTGTTGGGATTTGCTTCTGTTTTTTCTGTTTTATAAGCAACACTGAGATGAAAATCCTGTGGGTTTTGCAGACTATTTCTATTTACTTGATTAGAACAGTTTCATGGACATGAAATCAGTACTTTAAAGGGGAGCTACCTTATGAAGGCTTGTGAGATATTTTTGCTACATTGCCTTGCAAAAAGATTGAACTAGGCTGTACATTCCCTTCTCTTTCCCTCCCAAGAGTTTCACTTATTTTTTAAATTATGGAATAATATTGTGGGAGAGTGAGTCCAAATGGTAAGTCCCTTATAGCAGTGGAAGGAGGAGAAATAGTTCAATTCAAAGCTTACGGGGGGGGGGGGGCGGGGGGGAGATGGTCACTATTAGGAAGTCTGAGTTAGAGAACTGGTTTTGGGGAAGAGGAGAATGTGAAAGACAAGTATAAGTACCTTTGGACTAACAAGGAAATAGGGATTCCAGAAGTTGGAACTCTATATAGCATTCAGATGTGACATAAAGTGCAATATAGAAAACAATTTTTTTTTGGTATGGATTACTAATATTGCAGCAGAATTTTAATTTTTTTTGTGTTAAAAAATTGTGACACACTATTTTAAATTTGCTTACTCAGTAAGTAGACTATATTATTATGGTGAGCTATATTCTGTACTCTAAAGGATAACTTACAAATGAGTGCTATTTCAAAAGTTTGTAAATTGGGGACTGTCTGCATGCCATTGTTTTATTTTTTATATTTATTTATTTATTTATTTATTTATTTATCTATCTATCTATCTATCTATCTATCTATTTATTTATTTATTTTTTTGCATGCCATTGTTTTAAAAAGAGATCCAGACGGCTTTCATTCATTTGTTCCATTTATTTCATTCATGGTAATTCATTAGTTCGCGTACTGTCCTGATGCACTCCTAACTCTTGAGAACTGTAAAGCTAGGGTATCTAAAAGTGGCCTACAATGCAGCAAAAGTATCAGTGCCAGATTTCTGAAGAGAAATTCTCAGCAACACTTCCGGCACACAGAAACGTAGTTGTAACCGACAGCATATTAAGCAGTGTATGGGTTGCTTAATGTTGGTGATGCCTTTTTGCTGCTGGTATATAATCAGCTGCTCATTAGTAGAGAATCATATAACTTGATGTGGGTACTTATTCAAGGCTAGTAAGAACTTTTCCATCTCTGTACGTGTCCCTTTCAACTCCCACCCCACTCACACCACATTCAGCAACTGCACACACCCAAATCTGGTTGATTTAGTTTGACCCAGAACATACTGGAGCAGGGTTACTCCATCTGGCTCTAACAAAATGAAGAAAAGGATAAATGCATACTATCTGTAGCATTGGGCTTTTCCTGAAGTGACTCCAGAACCAGAAAATCCTAATAATAACCACTATAGCAATGACAACTATAATAATTATGGTACTGTTCATAAGCAAATACTAGATATAATTTTTTAGGAACTTATTATGTACTTGACACAATACTGAGGGTTTAAACACATTATTTTACTTAATCTTTTTCACTTCTACAATTGTTTTAAATTCCCATTTTACTGATGAGGAAGCTAAGGCACAGAGAGATTAAGGAATTTGCTCAAGGTCACATTGCCAGAAAGTAATAGAACCATGTTTTATTTTTTTTATTATTATTTTTTTTTAGAACCATGTTTTAAACCCAGGACTCTGACTCCAAAAATCTCTATTTCTTTAGAAAATACATGTAAGCTTTAACATTTCTTAAATTTTATTTTTAATTTTTTAATTTTTTAATTTTTAGCTTTAACATTTTTAAAAAATAATTTTGGATGTACTGAAGAGTTTGCAGAATTATTACAGAGTTCTCGTATATGCTCTAGTCAGTTTCCTCTAATATTAATACTTTGCCTTATCATAGTACAATTGTCAAAACTAAGAAATCGCATTAATACAGTGTAATTAACTTAAGTAAAGACTTTATTTGGATCACCGGATTTTCTACTTACATCTTTTTTCTGTTCTACTGTCCAATTTAAGATCCACCATTATATTGTCATGACAGCATTCATTGTCACGTCTCCTTGGTCTTTCCTTGTCTTGCATGACCTTGGTACTTTTGAAGAGTTCTTGCACTATTTTATAGGATGGCCCACAGTCTGGCTTTGTCTGATAATAAAACTGATATTCTCAACTGGCAGTCCTCTCAACAAAGATTTATTGTATTTTCTAGATGGGTATATTGTTTTTGTCTAATTAGTTTACATTTGTGAGTTTTGATGGACTGTACCTCTTTGAGGCCCTGGAATCCTGAGAAGCAAAAGTGTGCACAAGCAGCAGCATCCCCTCTGCGATTCCTTATAGAATTGGAGAGCTTCATGTTGGACGTACTCCTACAGCCAGAGTCTCTTACTTGCTTCTCCCTTTGGACAGTGCCTTGGCCACTCAAGGTGCTGGGCATCTGAGGGGCTGTCCTTAAACGTTCTTACATCTCAGCTGTGGGTGCCTGATTCTATGTGCTTCACATTCCTTCATCACTTGAGCCAAGAATTACAGAACTGAGTTTTCATTGTTCAGACAAGGATCAATTTTGCATTCTTTATCACAAGACTTCTGTAATAGAGGCTGAAGAATACAAAGTTAGAGGTGTACCTTCTTCATAGCTTTGGAAAAGTCACTGTGGGTGCTGAGCCACGGAGAGAGGAAAGCAGCAAAAGAAGCAAGCCTTCCTGTTGAGAGCGTCAAGCAGATTGGCAAAATCATGTCCCACGTATGCAGTTGGGAGGTTCAGTTTTTCTTTCTTTGCTTAAAGTCGTCTAATAACTTGACATGTCTGCAGAATAAGAGCCAAATCCTTTAGTTTGGCAGAAAAGTCCCTTCCACAATATTCACAGCTTTTTTCACGGTGCTCCCTTGTGGCCTTGATTGCAGGACTTACACAGTTGCATTTCTGTTTTTATGAAGGATGGAGGTCCACTCATTAGAAAAGATGGGCCTAATCATTCATCTTGACATCTCTAAATGCCTAGTACTGATTTATAATAGATGCTTTATAAATGCTTCTAGAATGCTGAATATCTGCATAGGCTACCCCTTTGGTTATGTTTTGTCAGCAGAAATGTAAAGAAGACATTAAAAGTGCTACATTAATGATCAGTAGAAGACAAGACATTTGATCATATCCTGCACACCCGTTTTTGCTGTCTCTCTCAGTGGCAAGACAACTGGACTAGAATGTATCTGCCTTAGTTCCTGAACAGTGTCTTACCACAAGGAGCATGAGAATTGCAGTGTGATTTTAGATATTACAGCATTTCTCTTGTTCCAGCTTAGACATTAAGTAGCTAATCACTGGGCAAATCACTGATCTTCCTGGCCCCTTTCCTCCCTGTGAAATGGACAAATTAGGTCACATGATTTTTAAGGTCCTTTCCAGTCCCAACCTTTGGTCTTTTCTATAATGAAATAAATTGTCTTAAATGTCAGTCAGAGGGGGATTGTGGGTATAACTCGATTCAAAATTCTACACTTTGAACAAAATGCTGAGAATTTTTTTTTAACTGCTCGTTATACCTAGGATAACCATCACAGCTTAATTGAAAAGTTCATGTATATCCTCCCAACTGCTTGTTAATGGTATGAAAATGGTTTCCAGCTCCAACATGCAAGATCAGTATCAGGATGCCTAAACTGAAGCCATCCAGGCTATTGCAATACTTCCAGCCTTACTTCATCTTTGTCACTCTGACATACTCAAAGATGTAACAAGGTACCTGCAATGCAATTCTGATGCTAACTGCCTCGAGTTATTTCAGATTTCACAGATTAGGGGCACAGTCTCCCTCAAGACTGCCCTCATTTCAGACACTAGCTGAAAGCCTGAGGATTTCCAGGCCCTTTGCTTTTCTGACCAATTGGCTACAAAATCAGGAGTTCCTACTTCTTCAGATTTGTTAATTCTTTAGAATGACTCACAGAACTCAGGAATATACTATACTCATGATGACAGCTTTATTGTAAAAGATACTCTCAGGCTACCATGGCGTGAGATCTGGGAGGACCCCCAACACCAAGCTTCCATGTCTTCAGGATGTTTTCACCCTCCTAGTACATCAATCTGTAGCTGTAAGCAGGAAAGCTCACCTGAGTTTTGAGTGTCCAGAGCTTTTATTGGATTTCATGACCTATGCATGATTGATTGAATCATTGACTATGTCAATCTCCAGGTCAGGCTAATATTTCATAGCTCAAAGCCCAACCCATCACAGATCTTCCTCGACTTATGACAGGATTATGTCCCGATAAACCCGTTGTAAGTTGAAAATATTGTAAGTCAAAATGCTTTCAATACATCTAAACTACTGATCATCATAGCTTGGCCTAACCTACCTTAAACATGTTTGAACACTCACATTAGCCTACGGTTGCAAAATTATCTAACACATAGCCTATTTTATAATAAGGTTGTTCCCTGTCTCAGGTAGTTTATTGGATATTATACTGAAAGTGAAAAACAGAACAGTTGTATAGGTACTGAAGAGTTAAGTGTATTATTTATTTACCTTGATGATTGAGTGGCTGACTGGGAGCTTTGGCTTGCTGCCACTCACTGCCCAGCATCACAAGAGAGGATCATACTACATATGGCTAGTCTGGGAAAAGATTAAAATTCAAAATATGACATATGGTTTCTGCTGAACGTGTACAGCTTTTATACTATTGTAAAGTTGAAAAATCCTAAGTTGAACTGTTGTAAGTTACGGACCATTCATAATTACATGAGTGGTCTTTCCACCATGGCCTGCCCCAATCCCAAAACTATCTAGGGCTTCAGCAGGAATCACCTCATGAGAATAAACACCCATGATTCCAGGGGCCCACCATGAATAATAAAGGCACACTCATCATTTAGGAAATTCCAAGGGTTTAGAGGCTCCCTCCCAAGAATGAAGGACAATGGCCAGCCAAATTCTTTATTATTCCACAATACTAAAAGTTGTATAACAGCATTTTGCTTGTTGCTTTGAAATCTTAGAAACTGTTCCAATCAATAGTTATTTTTATTTTTATTTTTCCAATCAATAGTTATAAAGTGGAAGCAGTCTTCTGGAATTGGTGATATGCTTATGTAATAATTTGTCACATAATGATTACACCAAGGAGAACTGTAGTTGACATTGGTGTGTTATTGCATGTACTATTTTTTTTTCCAGAGAGAGAAAAGAGAGAGAGAGAGAGAGAGAGGTGGGGAGGTAGTACGGAGCCCAGTGTGGGGCTTGATCTCACAACCCAGAGGTCATGACCTGAGCTGATACTCAGGAGTCCAACTCTTGACTGATTGAGCCACCCAGGCACCCTGTTACTGAGTCTTGGTTATACCAGATGCAGATGTGCCTTTAAGAAGCTAAAATAAATATACCCCCGCCCCTGGGTCCTGCTCTATACTACAAGAGCTATACACAATTTAAATTATCTGTTGGAACGAAAAAAATTATTGCTAGACCTTTATTTTGAAGCGATATCCCATTCAGTGACAGAAAATTGAAGACAACTGATACCTTTTTTTGAAAGGCTGCTGAAATATAGGGTTAATGTAGCGTCAAATCCAACACTCTTCTGAGATCCCAGGAGGGAGGAGCATGCCTGAACCTCCTCGTCTACATGCATGATTCATTTCTAGAGAGAGTCTTACACAAGGTGGTTGAATTGTGCTGGGCATGTGCTGATACTTTTGCCTTTTGCTTTGTCGGGGGTCACTTGTCAGCAAGAATGATTGAAATGTGCGGTGTCAGGTGACGTGTTCAACTTATATAACCCTAACCCCCAATTTGCTGTGGATATCCAGGGTCCTGAACATCAAGGCGAAAGGACAAGAGCAAGGTCCGCAAAATTGGACAAAGAGAAACAATGGGATCACCACATATCACTGTTTAGTAAGCTACAAGTGAGGCAGTGAGCAGTATCTAGTCGGTAGCATGGCAAGGAAGTACCCATGACAGACATCGTGATCTATGAGAGGAATGGGAGTGAGGTACCTTCGGTGAGACAGAAGTATGGGGTTGATAGGGAATCCTGGGACATTTTGTGGCTGGGTTACAGTAACTCATTAAAAAAGATGGCATGAACTTGTGTTCATTGTGGAAATAACCATGACTTATCCGTAAGATAGATGGAGAACTCAATCTGCTTTAGAAAAAGCCAGATCTTGCAAGACCGACCATGAACCCTTGTGAAGGGTAAATGATAGCATGGTTGATGTGTCCTTTCTAGGTGACATCTTTGACACATTCCCAAAAGTTTTCTTATACTTTACTATAAGCCCTAGGTTTCAACTACAATGGTAGCAGACGGAGTTCATATTAGCTAAACTATGAATTTTTTAGGTAAAATAAATCTGGCAGTTAGTACTTTTTTTCCAGAAAGAACATCAGCTCAACCTAATAACTCTATATTCTGGATTGTAAAAATCTTTTTATTTAAAAGTTGGATTTTTGTGATTTTTTTAAAGCAATTGGAATCTGTATTTAGAAATTTAAATTACATAAAGGTGGTAATTTTTCATATTTTGGTAACATTGATTTTTTAAAAAAGATTTTTGTTTATTCATGAGAGATACACAGAGAGAGGCAGAGACACAGACAGAGGGAAAAGCAGGCTCCCTGCGGGGAGCCCAATATGGGACTGGATCCCAGGACCCTGGGATCATGACCTGAGCCAAAGGCAGATCAACCACTTGAGCCACCCAGGCATCCTTAGTAAAATTAATTTTTGGACAGCGATTGCTGGTCTCTCAGTCTTACCTGTAACTGAGAAGAATTTAGCGCAATTTATTATTATTTTTAAATTATTATTATGCTGATACAGTGGCTCATGATTGACTTTTTTGAAGTATCAGGGAAATAACAATTAATGGAATTTAAAAATGTCATCATAATCGCATCCTTAAAATCACACCCAAACAATACATTGCTGACATGTTTGTGCTAAACTTCCAAGGCCCAAGTTTAGCACTTTACATAAGTCATTGGTCTTTATATAACTTTTGGTCTCTTACCAAAAATAAGTAAATCAGTAAAATAAAATGAATTTAAAAAGATCTCCTCATCCCCCCTTAAGATCCCACAGCCCATTGAATCTGTCTTCTATTGGATGTTGAACATAATGGTATCATGAGCTTGGTGAAAGCTTATCCATTGATGATGACAGTGTGGTGGCCATTGGAGTAAAATCGTTTTGTGCATTATAGAGAAAGTTGTATGCCAATTAATAGTTAGGCACCCACTCTGCCCAGCACAGTGTAAAATAATAGTCATGGTTTGTGGCCTCCATGGACGCTAAAATTTCTTCTTATTCACCTATTTCTTCATTTGGCATTTATCGAGTGCCTGTTGTGTACCAAGTATCAGGTGTGGCGCTGAGGATAAAGGAGTCCACAAGATAAAGTGTTTTTCTTGATGTGGTTGATGGAGTTATGGTATCTGCTGCTGAGACAGTTGGAGAATAGATCATGGATAGTTTTTTATTTTTAAAGGGACACTCATTTCATTAAAAATTATCTCTAATGGATTACTGTCCTAGAGCTCAGAGCATGCTTCAGAAATTCTTTCTGAACTTCTGTAATAGTAAACTAACTTTGCCAGTTGGAAATTAAATTTCTTCTTGGAAAAACAGTGTATTTCAGAGCAGATGTTTTCCTGAAACACCTTCTTCTACGGTCTGTTTTTGCCATTGAAAACAGCGTTGCCAACAGTCAAAGTAGTCTTTTGTTTCTGAAACAGTGTGGCTCCCAAACGGAGACTAATTTCTAACTAGGTCTTTTCTCTCTAACTCGTAGAAGAGTTGCTAATAATTACTTTAGTTATGACATGTTAGTTAAAAAGTTCTTGGTTAGGATGAAAATGTCTTCCATGTCTGTCATTGCCAATGTCTAAGGCATAAACCATGTTTTGTTGGTTTAACTAATCACTGCTAGTTAGAACTAGAGTTTACAGTGCTCTTAAAAGCATAGTTCAAAGTAAAATGCCTTAAATTACTTTTATAACAAGGCAAGGCATATAAACCAACACATATAGTCTCATACACATGTTTTCTTATAAGACCTACAAATTTTGCCTGCTCATTTTTTATTTTCATCGGCTCCAAAGAACAGAAATGATGGAATAAGGATAACAGTTATAAAATGTGGATTAAAAAAAAAAGTGAGATCCAAAAGGACATCTGAAGACCAGTCAAAAAGGATGAAAGAGGATCCTAAAATGAAAATTATGCCATTCATCATGGGGTGGATAGGAAGAAAAAAGAGAAAGGATGCTGGGTTTTGTCTTACTGTCTGCATCACTTTATATCCATTAGTTAATATATATAAAAAATTTTTTTCCCTTCCAAGACAGATAGTTTTCTTTGCTCTGGCATCTTTTCTGACAAGCGTGCTTTGAAGGACACCTCAGCCGTGTGGTCCTCCCGCAACTGACCTACGTGTCACTTACATCTGTTGGTACGGGCGCGAGAGATTTGGAGCAACATATTTAATAGCATACAACCTTGATTTTAACAAAGATACTAGTGAAAGTGACTTGATAGGAACACTGGGCTAAAAAGTGCTAGAATCAGCTAGAAGGAACACCAGATATGGGCAGAAAGAAATAGAAACCTAGTGAGTTAAAAATGAGATCTACTAATGCCAAGAAGGCAATACATCCTCACTCAGCATCTCTAGCTCTTCACATACTGACCGCATTTCTTTTAATTCCGTGACCTTGGGCAAGTTCATCTTGCTTCAGCTACTTCATCTTGACATTGGGGTAATACTGCTTTCCTCAAGGAGTTAACAGGATTCGATATGATAATAGATGTAAAATTTTAAAACAGTGTCTGGGGGCACCTGGGTGGCTCAGTTGGTTAAGTGTTTGACTTTGGCTCAGATCATCTCAGGGTCCTGGGATGGAGCCCTGGTCCGTCGGGCCCACTGCTCAGCGGGGAGCCTGCATCTCCCTCTCCCTCTGCTGCTCCCTTTGCCTGTGCTCTCTCTCTCTCTCTGTCAAATAAATAAATAAAATCTTAAGAAAAAAATAAAAGTGTCCAGAACATAGTAAAGTACTCATACATGCTTATTATTTTCTGTTTATCATCTTGATCATAAATATACAATTATTGGTCTCATTACTGGGAATTGTTTAGTAAAATTAGATTGTGAGTTTTGAAGCCAGGTAGATGGGTTTAAATCCTGCCTCTGCCACTTACCAGCAGTGTGAACTCTGGCAACTTAATGTCTCTGTGGTTTTGTTTTCTTATCTGCAGCACCAGAAAAATTGTAACTATAGCTGGGAGTTTGGTGAAGATGAAATAGTTAAAGTATTAAATGCCAACGAGACTTTTCCCTTCCCTTTCTCTCCTTTCCTGAAGACACATTAGGGCAAAGAAATTCCATTATTCCTGGGGTGCCTAAGTCACCCCAGTGGACCGGTGTGGTCTTTCTGCATCTCCCCTGTGGCTGGAGCTGTCACGTAGTGACAGGAAGAGTCAGTGGTAGGCCAAAGCTTTTCTAAAGTTAAATCAAATTCACTAACTGATCAGTGACTTTGGTTTAATAGCCTTTGAGTCTAACAACTTATTATGCAAGAGGTGCAGGGATGGCAAAAGCCCTTTAGCCCAGATTGAGACCTTAAAACAGACAAGTCTCTGTTGTAGTTTTTTAAAAATATTTTATTTATTTATTCATGAGAAACACAAAGAGAGGCAGAGACAGAGGCAGGGGGAGAAGCAGGCTCCTCGCAGGGAGCCCGATGTGGGACTCGATCCGAGGACCCTGGGATCACGCCCTGGGCCAAAGGCAGATGCTCAACCACTGAGCCCCCCAGGCGTCCCTCTTGTAGATTTAAAATGTACCCCTTCTACCCCGACCCTCGCCACCCTTTCCAGGCCCCCAAACCCTTCTGGGATATGACTGGGTTGGAATCTCTGCATCTGTGCCTCTGTTCTTTACCCTCCACAACGATTTTCAATTTTAACCAGAGACTGGGGATCCTTTCCTAAACCAAGTAAATGTTTGATTTATCACCTTAAAAATTTTAAAAATTTCAAACTAACTTTAACTGTACCAGGTTCCTTTAATAAGTACAGAGCCACTCCGGGCAGGCTGGAGATGAATGGTCTCAGAGGCTGAGGCATTCTTTGAAACATGAGTCCATATAAGCTTTCATATGCTTCTCCTGTTTTTCACCTCAAATCCTTGACTTCTTGGATCTGGGGCTGCCTGGCCTTTCTGCTCAACCCTCCAAAATTCTGTGCTTGAAGCTACCTGTTCCTTCTTGTCTTTCATCTCGACTGCAGGAGTCTTTTCCCACTTACCCTGTCAAAAGTAGAGGAGAAAGATTTGAGAAGGTTAAAGATGTGAGGCACTTACAGTACAATTGAAGGACTATGATGCTGCATTTTCTCATTATAATATATTTTGCACAAGGTGCTGATACTGTGTCTATCAGTGCTAGTGGGATGGTGGCAAGTGTGATGGGAGATAAGGAGCTGTAGCGAGCTTAGGAAAGGCTTTCTGGAGAAGACGGGATAGGAAGGGTGGAGGATTTGGACAGGTCCTTCCCATTGAGGGAAGGACAGGGAAAGTGACATATTGTGGCATTTATGAAGTGTTTGAAAATACAGTGAACACGTGGAAATAAGATAAATGAATAAGTAAATTGTGTCTGGAGGACCAGTTAGGAGCCCATAATAGAATGGGCTTGTTTTTAAGTGCTAAGACAGCAAATGAGAGAGGACAGGGCGTCTGAGACACATCATGGGAGTGGGTCAAAGAGAAGGTACAGGGGTCCTACCCTGGGTTTGACATCTGAGGCTCCAGAATTGGATATTTATACCACAAAGCAGATCCATTAAGACAAAGTCACACATCTGTGACTGTAACTATGCATATTTATATCTAAATATTGATACATCCATACATAAGTCTGAATAATTTGGAAACAAGCAGGGAAATGTGAAGGTTGTCACGCTCCACATAGTCACTTAGGAGTACATTTAATAAGTAAGGAGCTTACCTCCCGTGACGTTCTGGGAGCTAGGATCCAATCAAAGGAGAAACTAGGTGGCATTATCCTGGAGGCTCAGATAGGAGTGGTTTGTCTGCCTTTTAAGAAATGATTGTTTCACTGAGCTCTGTCCCTGTTGGACTGTATAGAGAGTGTATGTTTTATTTCTCACCAGTGCATTTTTTTTTAAAGGAAGATGGAGAAACTAGTGGATGAGAGGCGGACAGCCAGGCATTTGCAAGTCATGTTGGGTGAGGAGCAGTAGAAGACATGGAGAAATAGATACAAGCCAGTGTTAGTTTTCAAGCATATGAAAAGCTGCCAACACTTCTTCCGTGATGCTCTGGAGACCAAAACTAGAGTTTTCAGTTCCTGATGATAGGAGAACGTTCAACAACCCACACAGTTTATTTTTTTTGAATTCTTTTAGAGAGAGAGTGTGTGTGTGCAGGTGTGAGGGGGAAGCAGCTGGAGAGGGGAGAGAGAGAGAGAGAGAGAGAGAGAGAGAATATCTTAAGCAGGCTCCACACTCTGTAGCTTTAGACTGAGAAACTCGAACAGAATTCCCTGGGTCTTTTGGACTAGGAGACCTCAATCCTAAATCTCATTTAGTTGCCCCTGTCTTGTCATCCTTGGCCCATCTTGGGGGCAAGGTGTGTGCTTCTGTGTTAATCTTAAGGGAGAAAGGGAAAAAGGCTTCTTCGGGCCTTTTTACGATGGGAACAGGGTCTCAGTTCTGCATTTTTTTCTCCTTCTATGCCAGCACTGGCTCAGGGTGGCTGGGGAAGTGGCAGGAACAGGGCCAAGGAAATGCCCTTTCTTTAATGCAGAAATCAATTCTGAGGTGTCCTTCCCTAGGTGTGGCGGCTGTGAGTTCTCTGTTCCTCTAGGCAAGTCCCTCCCATAGTGTCTCCCACTCCTTAGGAAGCTTTCTCTACTCTTTCTGGGTGACGTTTGGTAAGAGGATTGAGCAAGTACACTGCAGGGCCCGTAGGCAATCTAAGTGTAGTAATTAGAGGGACAGGCCCTGGACAGGCTCTGACGCTTCCCATGGACTGGTCCCTTATCTAGTGGAACCATACTTTCCTTATCTGGAAGATGCAGATAACAATACATATGTCACAGGGTTGTTAGGAGGATTATTTGGCCTATATATAAAAAGAGGCTTCCAAGCACAGGAAAATACTCAGTTCTAGTTTTTGATGTTAGTGTTCGTGGCTGTGTTTCTCACTCCTAGGTGGCATGTTCTGGTTTACAGGAGACTTTCCGCCTTTCTCATGATTCGAGATCCCCTAACTGTCCGAATGACCAGTTCTTCTGGGCTAGTGCTCACCTGTGTTTTCAGAGTGGTCAAGTTCTATGATGGATCTGCATTTTGTAATAAGGATGTTCTCTTAATTGTGCGGTTAAGAATGTTCTCATTCAGTTAGGAATACTTTGCTTTTATTGTAACTTAGTACAACCTCTATTTGGTCTTTGAAGTATATCTTCTGGTCATCTTTATTTTACATCTTCTGTAGTTTTTCCTAAAGAAGTGATCACATTTGACAGGATATATATGCATTTTATTTATCTTAAATTTTGTTATATTTGATATTCTGGGATAAATGGTTATATTTTATTCCCTTAAAAAGTGTCAGAAATGTTCAGGCAATTCTGTGGCACCTCATTCACATACACACAGGCATGCATAAATAATCCAAATTAGTTCTGATTCTCGAGTACGAAAGTATATTTCAACAAACTGGAAAAATGCACAGATTACAAAAGCAGTGCATGATTTATCCAAAAATTAGTAAGTTAGAGATTAACCAAAGGTGAAAATCAAAATCCTCTGTAATTCTACTGTCTAGAGATAACCAATTGAAATACTGATACAGACCTTAGTCTTTTTTCTACACGTGCACAAAATAATGTATTTGGGTTTGGTTTTCCTTTTTTTTATAAGACTAGGATCACTTAGTTGATACAGTTTAGTAACTTGCTTTTTAAAAAGTTAACAGTGAATCACAAACATTAATGTTTACATATTTTTCCATTACACGAAATTTCCATAATTTATCTTTTGTTGGATACTTAGATTGTCCTGAATTTTCGAGACTATACCATAATCAGTAATATACTAAAAAGTATATTAATGTACTTCTCCTAGTAGAGTATGTAGTATCCTTGCACAGTTGGTGACCACACCGCTGTTTTCAGGGAGAAAGAAGTATCGGAGAAGTGCATACCATGTAACTCAGGTGTTTTTAATTTTCATGTCTTTAAACCAGGCCCAGCTGTTCCAGCCAATTACACGAAGCATCTTTGTTCCCAACTATACAGAGCAGGTTCTAGACTGGGCTCTGAGATTCCTAGAAACATATATAGTCATTAATAGGAAATACATTCATTCGATACTCACAAGGCAAGAGAAATACTTATTCATTCATACTTGAACCAATCACCAACCCTCTTCCCCCCAAACCCCAGCAAGAAGATTGTAAATACCATGAGGACAGGCACATGTCTCCTTTGTTTGCCTTTGTAGCCTCAGTGTTTAGCACATTGCTGAGCACATAGCAAATAATCAATATATATTTGATGAGTAAAGAAAACTATAAAATGAAAATATCTCAATCCAATTGCCCATTGGGTCTTGGCTCTGCTTTCTTCTCCCTCCTCTCCCTCCCTTCCTTCCTCCCTCCCTCCCTCCCTCTCTCTCTTTCTCTCTTTTCTTTCTTTCTTTCTTTCTTTCTTTCTTTCTTTCTTTCTTTCTTTCTTTCTTTCTTTCTTTCTTCTTTCTTTCTTTCTTTCTTTCTTTCTTCTTTTTCTTTCTTTTCTTCTTTCTTTCTTTCTTCTTTCAAGATTTTATTTAATTGACAGAGAAAGAGAAAACAAGCAGGGGAAGTGGCAGTCAGAGGGAGAGGGAAAAGCAGGCTCCCCACTGAGCAGAGAGCCCAATGTGGGGCTCTATCCCAGGACTCTGGGATCATGACCTGAGCCAAAGGCAGATGCTTAACCAACTGAGTCACCCAGGTGCCCCAGCTCTGCTTTCTTCTAAGAGAAACTGGGCCCATATAGGTTTTCTTATTCTTTCCTAATGGCTAACGTGGGGAACAGTGACATAAGAGTCTATACCTGACCCAGTACTATTGGGTGAGGATTAGGATATTTTTTTGTGTGTGTTGATACTTGGTTGGCCTTATTTAGCTACAGAATGTTTAGGGCTACAGTTTGATTCTCATAGGAAATGAACTCTGAGGCAAAGAATCATTTCCCAAGGAATTTGTAAGATCCTGTTCTTTTGAGTGACAAGAAACCACTTTGGAATCCTTTACTAATGGATGGATTAAAGCTTTCAGAGATATTTTAAGCCTCAAAATATTAGACCATTATAATGGATGATCAGTTGTTTCTCTGATGACTAGTTCCTGTGCTTCTAGAGATAGCTTCAGTGAATAGAAAACCATACAATTTAATTCCAACTCTTACTGAGTACATCCTAGGTGTCGGTTTTTGAACTGGGTACTAGGGGAAAAAGAAGAGGTGCATATAGGTATAGAAATGAATGCATAATTATCATACAGTGTGGTAAGTGATACAACTGGCTATGGACAGGGGAGCTCTGAAAGAACAGAGGGGGAGTAACTTGCTAATTCATCTTGGTAAAGTTGGAGAAAGTTTCATGGAGATGAGCCCATTTTTACTAGGGTGGATAGGAGTTTATCAGACAGGAAGAGGGAGTAGGAGTACAAAATAAAGTCCCATAAGCCACAGCTCAGAAGAGCGTGGTGGATTTGGGACAGGTGAGGCCTTCACAGCAAATTGGACAATAAGGTATTTGCAGGGGAGATGAGATTGTAGCTGACTTTAGATATATCATCAAGGAACCAACTAGGGAGTTTGTACTTTGTTGTGTAGATAATGAAGGTTTTGATAAGGGACATTTATCCTTCAACCACTAATATCATCAAAGCCAAATTAAGACATTTCCTTCTGATAATGGTCCATTAAGAAGACAAGAAAAACTTTTCTTTTCATTTGGGTTTTAGGCTTCGTTACATCCTCTCTTAATGCTGGTGGCATAATGGTCCCACGGTTCTTATGGTCCAGTGATTCTTAATTTTTCAGTTTCACTTTTTATTCATTTATGTCTTATTTGTGTTTATAGCCAAGGTGTTTTCAAAGCCTTCTTGTTTGTTTATTATGCAGCTGTTGATTTGGAAGTCAAAACTGGTCTCAGTGATTAGACCAGTTCTAACATATAGCTGGGGCCATTTATGGGACTTATTCCACAAAATGATGTCTTTAACCTCATGAATGGTGAGAAAATAGATGCAGGGGACCAAATCTACATTGTTATTGTTAACTCAATGGTAGTATAGACGGGAGGAGTCATTTCCTTCAAAACCCTTAGAAAATTCCATTACATTTTTGGAATATTTTAGCCAAGTTAAGGCTAGGGTGAAGGATGCAGAGAAGGCAATATGAGATAAGAAGAAATTGGTATTGTAGTTACCAAGCAGAAAAGTCTAAAAGTAACATTCCAGAACACTAACATTTCCATGTGCAAATTGTATTCTAAAAAATCTCGTATCTATAGTTGATCTGTACTTTAATTTTACATAAATAAACTTTAGGGTTTTTTTTTTTGAAACATACAAATGTGTGTTGGCTTTGAACTTACTATTCCCAGAAGTAAGAAAAGATCAGTTACCAGTAGCAATATTTGTTCTCCCTTGGGTCATTCTATTTGCGCACATTTGACTTGCCATATAAGTTATCATTTTTGTAGTTCTAATGTCAATTTGAACTCAAAGGATCCAGATATCTACATCAATGTTTCCGCTACTCTTCATTTCTTTTTGTCAGTATTTTGGAAAATAACACCATTTTGTGGAAAGTGAAATGGATGCCATGTAGCCTTGCTAGTTCAGTTAAACAACTATAGGACCAAGAAAATAGCTGTATCAATGGATTTTGTTGTTTTGTTTGTTTTGCAGGTGACAATGGCCAACATTGGAATAAATGGAGATCATTCTCTGGAGACCTGTAAAACAATACTTTTTGCTCTCCGAATGGCAACGTGGAATCAAATCTTAGATCCTTGGGTGTACATTCTGCTGCGGAAGGCGGTCCTTAAGAATCTCTACAAACTTGCCAGACGCTGCTGTGGAGTGCATGTCATCAGCTTGCATGGGTGGGAGCTTAGCTCCATTAAAAATTCTCTAAAGGTTGCTGCTATTTCTGAGTCTCCAGTTACAGAGAAAATAAACCAGCAAGCACCTGGTTTAATAGGACAGTAAAGCAGTGTAGGTCTAGGACAAAATTCAGAAAAGATTTGTCAATATTTCAGTTAATTGGATAGGGATAGAAAGCCAAACTGGAAAATTCAGACCTCAGCAGTTAGTGTGGGGCCACTTTTGTCAGATCTGGCTGTTGAGATTTGCTAAATTCACTGTACAACTGTATCTTTTCACTTGTTTTTTGTCAACTGGAGGTAAACATGATGAGATAATGCCATGGAGTCCAACTGAAAAAAATTGGAGCTTATTTGTGTTATTCACGCTTTTGAATGAATGAAGCCTAAAGCATTTACTTGGCCTATTTGTCAAAGAACATCTTAATACTTACCTGCACAGTCAAATAGCTGTTTGGGGGTCACTGCTCTGCAACTGTTTCTTATAAACGAGGCTCAATGAAGTGGAGCACCCTCACTGTTGGGTCTGGTCTGTTATACTCCTCATTATGTAGCTTCAATCAGTAGATGTAGGGTCATGTCTCATGGGATTCACTGTGGCTTGTTATAATGACCTCCATGACACCAGATGTGGCTATCAGGTTGCCTGACCTCACGAGCCTCTTTAAAATGAGCCTGTCCTTGTCATTTTGACAAATATAACTACTTGCATGTATTATTGTGAAGGTAAATTCTTGTTTGGAGGTTTTCTGTGTGAGTCATAGATTTGCACAGTTTTCAAATAATCTCCTTTTCCTGTGAAAATTCTAGTGCGCAGTAAATAATTTTTAGAGAAACACAGGCTCTATTTCAGCACATGTATAGGCTATTTGCATTATAGCAGTTCCTATGAAGCTCTGCCATGGATAATACAAACCAAACTTAAACCCCAGGGATGGTTACAAAGAATGTTGGCAAAGGACCTCTACTTGGACTTGTCATTTCTGTATCAGAGAACAAAAGAAACATAATCCATATGCAATATTTAAAAACTATCTGCAGCTAGTGTGTTTGTGCTTTCTATGCATGCACACACACACACATAAGCATATCAAAAATTTCTGTTGAAAGCTGGTTCATTAAATCTGTAGGATGGCATCTTCTAAAGCCTATGCTGTGTCAAGGGGAAAATTGGCAATTAGTTGGGTGCTTGGAGATCATTCTTATGGTTACCCAAGAGATCAGGGGATAAAGATCTCTCCTCAAATTTCCCAGTAACACTTTCGGCTTCTTTGCTTATTTGTATAATTCACCCCTCCCCTAAATTTTAGTAATCATTGAAAATGTCCTGGGGCTATCAGAACATAGGGTAGATAGTTCTGCTTCATAGTAAAGAAATGTATTTCTGTAAAAGAATTTTTGCCTTCCTTACCTGTGGTCCATTTAAAAATTAACCTTCTCTGTGAGACTGAGTTCATATTCTCCGGGAAATCTATGTGGTTCAACTAGACTTAAATTATTATATCCACAAATTTTTGCTTTTGACTAGAATTTACACTGGAAGTTGTTGAACTTCAGTGAATTTTGGTATATTCTTATGAATAAACTAAAAGAAATTAAGCAAATAGCTTTATTGAAGATGTAAAGGAAACCACTTTTTCCAGTGAATTTAAAAACAAGATACATGCACACACACAGAGGCACACGATATTCTTAATTTAAGACCAGTAAATGATGAATTACACAAGGTTTGGTTATTCTCATATATGGAACACATAGTATATGCTCAAAGAACACTTGCCAAATTGAATTACAGGTAAGAATATTTTTGATGCAAAATGAACATGGAATTGCAACAATTTTGTGCATTTTTATTTAAAATGACGATTACATATTGGTTATTTTGATATATATGTGTGTGTGTGTATGTATATTTGAATATCCAGTGTAGACACTTTAAAAAAAAAAGCCATTGCAATTTGTGATTGCTGTTACATTACATGAATGTTCTCATGTGTTACAAGAGCACTTAAAGCCCAGAAATTATAGATGGTTTTCAGCAGACATTTATTTCCCAGAGTTAAGAGTGTTGGTGTCCTGGAAGCTGAGGCACAAGGAACCACAGCTTCATCCTTCCTCCTCATGCTGGATAGGATGCTACAGCAAACACTTCCATGCATTGTGACCCAGGAGAGGCGTGCAGAGAAACTCTCGTTTAAGGGTTCCAGGCCTCTTCTCCGTAAGGCTTCTAAGTAGATGGCATCACGGTTGCTCTATTGCTGTGATGTCACCTAGGCCACGTGTATCTATATTGAGGAGCTACTGTGACATTACCATATATGGGAGTGCATGGGTGTGTAAGGTGTTAGGGAATGACAGAGAGTCACTCTCTGCATATCCTGGAAGGATTATCTTTATTAGCTGAGTACAGGTGTAGGGTAATGAAGTTGGTTTTAGAATGAGGTCAAACTCGAGTAGTAGACACTAAAAACTGAAAAAAAAATGTAGTGAAAGAATATGTGTTGACATTGTGTTAGGCCTTTTGTCCAAGGAAAATGAAATAAAGTGAACACAACAATATGCATATATTTGACTTCAGAACTTTGTTTCTATTATTATATACATTTCACTGTAGTTTGGCATCTTATTATATGTTGAATAATAGAATGTAGCATCCATCAACAACTTTCATGTGAGCATTCCAAGTGAAAGTACATTTGTGCAGTTACTGGAAAGAAATTGTACAAATAGTGTTCAGCAGGTTAACCAATTCTGAAACTCTAAGCTCTGTTTTAAAATTTATAATCAGACCCTCAGAGCAACTGAAATTCCCTTCTCACTGGGTAAAATAGTATCTAAGCAACTTCACATAGTATTTGATCATGTTATTCCTGGGGAATTTTATTATTCGGGGCAAATGACTGGCAAGTGACAGGTTTTTTTCTTTTGTTAGTGAATTTAAAAATGACAGAAAAAGCCAATGGCATATGGTTTTTATGATCATGGATACCAAGACAGATAATGCGGACTCATAGTTAGTTGTAGGTGCATCCCACTGCATCCCACTTGTCAATGAGGATTTAAGTAAGTGACAGAAATAGTCTAATTTTTTCCCCAAGGGTTGAATGTTGCTAATTATTTGTATTGCTGAAGTGCAAATTACCTAAAAGTTAACATGTACACACACACACACACACACACACACACACAGAAATATATCTGTCTTATTCAATAAATGGTCTTTTTTGTGCACTTTCAGTCTTTAAAAGAAAAACCGGTCTTACTTTTGCTCTAATCTGAATTTAGAGCCCAGATAAAAGCACTTGCTAAACACCTAGAAACAACTTTTTTGTGAAACTTGCTGCTAACTTCACCTGTATCACCATCATTGCTCCAAATTAATAAACTAAGGTCAGGATATGAAAGATGGGAATGTACATCATCTTACTTCTTCATTTGGGTGTCAGACTATTTTACCATGTGGCAAATAATGTTGGACTTCAACTTGTTACTGAGATATTTCAACAGTAGATGTTATGTGAATAAATGTATTTTGTGTCCTTCGTACTTGCTGGACTATATGAGATTGAACAGTAATATGTATATTTTGTTGCTTGTATTAGTGTGCAACTCATGTAATTCTAGTGTTTTGACTAGTTTAAAACTTCAAACAAATGATTTATAATAAACTTGGACTAGTGTTTATCAAGAGTGGCTATTTTTAGGAAGGTCATATGAAGCTTGAAACTTTTGAACCTAAACTTCCGTTTTATCTATCCAATGGGAAGAATTTCAAATTCTTTTTATTACCTTTTTTTTTGTGGTCCACCTAGGCAGGGTCATAGATTTGGATGAGAATCTGATAATTTTCAAAACACACTGGCCTAGGCATGTCAGGATAGCAGAGAAATGTCTGTGATAACAAATGACCCCCCAAAAAACTTTGTGCCATAACCCTCAAAGATTTATATCTCACCTATGGCTCCTGCCCACTCAGAAGGGAAGCTCTGTTCATTTTAATCACTCAGAGACCTCAGGTGACAAAGCAGCCACCATCTTATATGTTGCTGTTTGCCTTGCTTCAGGGAAGAAAAAGCATATTGAACCATGAACTGGCTCTTGGAGCTTTCACCTAGGGGTAACACCTGTTACTTTTGCTCACACATCTCTGGCCAAAGCCAGTGATCACCCTACTACCTTCAAGGAAGCAAGTTAGTGCAATACTATGATGTGGCCTGGAGGGGAAACGAAAATAAGTGGTGGACAGCATGAATGATTTCCATCTCAGGTCACATTTTTCATTCTTGTCATTCTAACATATTTCAAACTAGAACTTTTTAAAAAGGTCATCTATTTAAGAAAATCATGGAATGAAAGCATTTAGGATTCATTCTTCCAAGTAGCTTGTAATCTATAAAGATAAGGTGGAATGAATGCCATATTTGTGGTTTGCAATAAATGGAAATTTTATTTTTTTATTTTATTTTTAATTTTTATTTATTTATGATAGTCACAGAGAGAGAGAGAGAGAGGCAGAGACATAGGCAGAGGGAGAAGCAGGCTCCATGCACCGGGAGCCTGATGTGGGATTCGATCCCGGGTCTCCAGGATCGCGCCCTGGGCCAAAGGCAGGCGCCAAACCGCTGCGCCACCCAGGGATCCCCGGAAATTTTATTTTATTTTAAAGATTTTACTTATTTGAGACAGGGAGGGGGTGAGCAGGAGAGAGCGCATGAATGGGGCAGAGAGAGAGGGAGAAGCAGACTCTGCTGAGCAGGGAGCCTGATGCAGGACTCGATCCCGGAACCCTGAGATCATGATGTGAGCTGAAGGCAGGTGCTTAACCGACTGAGTCATCTGGTTGCCCCAATAAAAATTTTAGAAGATAAAAAACCACTATAGAATAAAGTAGTGAAAAAAATTTTTTTTTAATTTGAGAGAGAGCGAGAACATGTGCATACAAGAGTTGGGGGGTTGAGGTGAGAGGGACAAAGGGAGAGAATCCCAAGCAGATTGCTCCCAGCCAGAGCCCACAGAGCCCTCGATCTCACAACCTTGAGATCATGACCTGAGTTGAAACCAAGAGTTGGATGCTTAACTGACTGTGCCCCCGAGGGACCCTGAAAATACCATTATATATCCTTATTCATAGCAAAGTAGAGGCAGGATTGCTAAAATTTAAAGGAACTGTATTTTGGATTTGAAGTGTACTTCACACTTCACATCTCCACTTACAAAAGCGTGTAAACTCTTACAGTTTTGTATTTAGTAACATTTGAATTCTTTCTTAATATCTGATTGGTAAAACCCCAAATTAACAAAATGCCTTCTGTTGCTGTAGTGCTAACTTTCCTACCTTAAATAAGGCAATCCTATGCTAGTATACACCTAAATCATTTTAGTTGAGAAAAAAAAAATGAGATTCTACTAGACATACATACAATGTATACATGTGTTGTAAAACTTTTGTTTTTCAAAAACCCGTGTTGGTACATGCAGAGTATTCTTTTTTTTTTTTTAAGAAAAAAATTTTATTTATTCATGAGAGACAGAGAGAGGAGAGAGGCAGAGACACAGGCAGAGAGAGAAGCAGGCTCCATGCAGGGAGCCCGATGTGAGACTCGATCCCGGGTCTCCAGGATCACGCCCTGACCAGAAGGCAGATGCTTAACCACTGAGCTACCCAGGTGTCCCCAGAGTATTCTTTTTAGCAACTAAACACTCTTACCTAATACAAGCGTACTATAATTTAAATGACAATTTTCCTATTGAAGGAGGATTGTTTTTGTTTTCAGTCATTTCCCTCTTTCCAATTAGGCTGTTTCAATAGGCACATCCTTGTCCTTTTTTGTGTTCTGTGGGATTGCGGGGCTACAGGCCTGTACATTTTCAATATCCAGAGAAACTGCCACATTGTGACATGTGTACTCTCATTCTTTTCTTAAGAAAAGGCTCTATTTCTGACACTACCTGCTGTTTATTTCAGCAATCTTTTTATTGTCACCCGTGTGATTGGCAAAAATAAATCATACTTCATGCTTTGTTATGTTACTCGTACTTCCCATTGCTAATGAAGCTGAGCATCTTTTCATACCTTTATTAGTCATTTCCACTTCCTCTCTAAATTTTCTGTTCCTGACCTTTATCTATTTTTAATGTCAATTTTTTTCTTACCGACTTGCAGGAGGATTGTGTATATTAAGGATATTGTCTTAGTCAGCTTGGGCTGCTATCACAAAATACCATGGACCAGGTGCATAAGCAAGAGAAATTGATTCCTCACAGTTCTGGAGGCTGAGAAGTCCAAGCCAATTAGGTACCTGATGAGAGCTCTCTTCCTAGCCATCTTTTTGCAGTTTCCTTACATGGTGGTGGTAGGGGGGAGATAGCAGGGAGGGGGGGTGTGGAGGAGAGAGGAGAGAGGAGAGAGAAAGAGAGATCTGGTCCCAAAGGCACAAATCTCATGAAGATCCCACCCCTCACGACCTCATCTAAACCTAGTTACCTCCCAAATGTCCTATCTTCAAAGATCATCACACTGAGGAATAGGGCTTAAACACATAAATTTTGAGAGGGGACACAATTCAGTCCATACCAGACTTTATTTTTCATGAATGTTTCAAATATTTTTCTCCCAAGGCTGCCATTTTTTTCTGCGTTGAAGATATCTTTCACCATACTAGAGTTTTATATTTTTTTTACTTAGGCGACACTAACCTTTCATGGACTCTTTGTTTTGTTTCATGTTTAGAAAGACTTTCTGTTCTCAAAGATTATGAATATATTCCCCTATGTCATTTTTTATAGTTAGAATTTTTTTTTATCTTTAGATTTTGTATTTTTCATGGAATTTATTTATTTATTTATTTTTGTGCCATGTAAGTTAGGAACCTTTTTTTTTTTTTTTAATGCCAAATGTATAACCAATAGACCCAACATCATGACGAAATTTTAGAAAAAAAATATTTTCAGTTCTATTCTTGGAGTGTTATCTGGGGTACATTTCACTAGGCTTTTTGACCTGGGCTCTATTACTAATTCAGGTCTAGACCACACAATAATGAAAGTAATACTACCCTTAGGATTCAACAATGACCCTAAGACCTAAGATCAAGTAGGACATGGGCTTTGAATTGCTTTTTTTAATAAAGAAATCTTATGTGTAGGCCACATAATTTTATGTAATGCTATTTCCCTTTTTACCAGACGTCTGCTGTGACCAACAGTTTCCAGATGGCTACGTGTGTTAATTAGGAGGTGTGTTAGTGTGCTAGGGCTGCTGCAACGAAGTACCACAGACTGGGTGGCTTAAAAAACAGAGATGTATTTCCTCACAATTCTGGAGGCTATAAATCTGAGATGAAGATGTTGGTAAGGTTGATTTCTCCTGAGGCCTGTCTCCCTGTCTTGGAGGTGGTTGTCTTCTCCTTGTGTCTTCACATGGCCTTTCGTCAGTACCTAATCTCCTCTTCTTATAAGGACACCGGATTATTGGACGAGGGCCCTCCCTAGTGACCTCATTTAACCTTTAATTGGTCCTTTAGAAGCCCTATCTCTAAATCCAGTAGCCTTCAGTGGAACTGGGAGATTAGGACTTGAACATATTAATTTTGGAGGGACACAATACAGCCCTAACAAGAGTGTAGTCTGAGATATTGAGATAAAGTTACAGTAACTGGCCCACGCAGGGATTGAGCTTGTTATTACAGGTATATTATGCAGTGGCTCTCAAATATTAGTATGCATTTGTTTTACATGAGACTTGCTAAATGAGATTGCTGGGCTCCACCCCAGTGACTGATTCAGTCAGTCTTAAGGGCCAGAAAATTTATATTTCTAACAAGGTCTCAGGGAAGGTCCCAGGCACTGCTGATCTGAAGGACACACTTTGAGAACCGCTGACTTAATCAACTATGCTAACCAGTCACAGATGGCCTGATATGAAACACACAAAGAACAGGGAAGCTTTTCGGCAATGAGAGATTGTAACATTATTTTATTTTATTTTTATTTTTTTTAAATATTTAATTTATTTATTCATGAGAGATACAGAGAGAGAGAAGCAGAGACACGGGCAGAGGGAGAAGCAGGCTCCATGCAGGGAGCCCGATGTGGGACTCGATCCCGGGACTCCAGGATCATGCCCTGAGCCGAAGGCAGATGCTCAATCACTGAGCCACCCACGCATCCCTGTAGCACTATTTTAGTGCTAGCAACTTGGTTTCTTTTCTAAGGACAGTTTTTGCTCCAACCTGAAACAAATTGGACCTAAAAAAATGTCAGAGCTATGCAGGAAGAAGATAGAAGAATGCAGGATGCTATAGACTGACAGTAAGAGTCACATTGAAAAAGACAAAGCAAACCTAAGTGAGGCCATAGTTAGGCTGGTCATATATCTCTTATTGGTGTCAGGAAGACTTTTCTGTCATATAGATAGGCAAATTCCCATAGTAGTCTGGAAATATAGCTTACATTTTATCACTAAACAAAAACCTCTTTTTTTTTTTTAAAGAAAAAGAACAAGGCTATTTGCATTAATTTTATGTTTTCTTCCCTTCCTCTTCCAATGTTTATAATCTTCTTTGATCTTTATATTTTCCACTCTTATTTGAGCCCAGTTGGTCTTTTTTTAATTTTTTTTAAATTTTTATTTATTTATGATAGTCACACACACACACACACACACAGAGAGAGAGTCAGAGACATAGGCAGAGGGAGAAGCAGGCTCCATACACCGGGAGCCCGACGTGGGATTCGATCCGGAGTCTCCAGGATCGCGCCCTGGGCCAAAGGCAGGCGCCAAACCGCTGCGCCACCCAGGGATCCCGAGCCCAGTTGGTCTTAAAATAATTTCCTACTTCAGGGGAATACATCTTGAGTCAGTTGCTGGCTTTCAAGAGGAAAGGGGACGATTGAAACTTTTTCAGTTTCCAAATAAAACACAATACTTCTACTTTTGGGACAAGTAGATTTTTATAGTGGACTATACTCAGAACAATTAAAATGACAGTAGAGAATAAATGGACCCAAACTAAGTAAAAATACTTGAGCTGAAAAAATCTCATTCTAAAGACATTAAAATACAGCATCTTTTGTAGAAATTCAAGGAAATGGTATTTCTAAAGTCCGGGGAATGGGGGGTGGGGAGAGCTACAGAAGAAAAAACCTAGGTTGAAGTTTTCAAGAGATGGTTCCATTCAGAAAAATTCTCCTTCTTATAGAAGAGTATGTCATTGGTCTCTGGGAGACTCACAAAGAATATCAAACATACATGCAGATAAAAATGTTTTAAGTAGTTATTTAAATATATCCTTCTGAGATCTCAGAGTAAAGTATACCAATTTGTGAAATTTCAACTATTAGAAGAATTGAAAACAGCAACAGGATATAGTTTCCTGATGATTGTCAGATTTGTCATCACTTACGATTATGGTTTTATAAGATTAGTGATTTCCTCAGAGCAATAGTCAAAAGAAAATGCAAAACAGAGAGCTCAAAATGTTCTGAGAATTAAAGAAGCTAAAATTAGAAGTACTACATAGCTATTTGCTTTCTAAATTGTGGTTAGGCAAATATTAAGATTGTCCTTTAGTGATGCTTCTAGTGGTGCCTTAAAAAACAATGGCATTTCCCATGAGGTCAAATTCTCCAGAAGATCTAGCTATAGCCCTTTGGATTTTACCCTTTTTCTGATTTGTGGCACACATTTCCCGAGCCCTTATTAATGGCACTAATAAGCAACTTGTAATCATTGGGAGGAATCTTCTATGAAGAACCCCATGTGCCAAGGTTTTGAGGTGAAGAGGATCTGGCTTTGTGTGGTGGCTGTGGTTTTGGGCTACAATAAACAGGTTTCAACTGATTTCCATTTCCTACATTCCCTAACCATGTTAGCCCATCCTTCAGGCCTGTGAAGGTAGGTTGTTGGTCCTCTACTGGTTTAAGCCCATCACTGCTTACATCCAACTAAAATATAAGTGTATTTTGGACCAGTTTGCCTTTACATGTGAAGGGACCCCATTGTGGATTGGGATTTAATCCAGAATGGAGGCAGCAGTTCATTTTGACCTAATGAAGCATTATCAAGACTTAGCCCATGGGCTGGCATTGCTGCCATTCACTTATACATGTGTTTAGGAACTTTCTACATTCCTGATTCGCGAAGAGTAATCATGGAGTGGGATTAAGAGGGAGACAATTTTAGTATCTCTAGCCTCAGAAGAAAAATCTCTGCAGATCTCAAGAAGAGAAGATTCTCTACCATCACATTGCAACATTGCTCCTGGAAATACTTCAACTCTCATAAGCATTACCAGTAATTCTTTACAAGATTCTAACCACCCTCTGAAATTCAACATTTCAACTAATGCTGAGAAAGTTTTGCAAGTAGGTAAGAGTGTCATTATTAAATTTGTAACTCTTACTACCATCTGAGCAAAAGCTTGTGGTTTAACCTTCACTTGCAAATGACACATTTTCTTTATGGAATAGAAGTCATTCTTTGCTCTGATGATTAAGAGATGGCACATGGCTGTTGAGTCCCAACATGTAAGCTTATTGATTTTGCTCTTCATTGCAATTGCCACTCCAAGTCAAGCATTATCATTTTTTCCTGATGTGTAGCTGCCTAGCTGTTTTCTTTTTTACCACTTTGTTTCCCAAAGGGTCACCACTTTGTCTCTTCATATTGAATTTGAAATTTTCTTCCTAAAAAATAATTATGACTATTTTGCCTACTGCTTTCCAATTATTCCTTTTCTTATTGCCTTCAAAAATCAGGCCCAAACTAGTTAGTGTGACAAGCAGCTCTTCATTGTCTTGTCTGTAGTGGATCTTTGCTTGAGAGTCTGGGCAGCCTACTCTCCTCCCTTCTCTAAATCTCCATCATTATCAGGGGTACTTACTTGCCAATAACTATAGTAGTACCTTAAGACTAACTGGATTTCACCATAAGTAGGCTTCTTTGTCAAGTTGTGAAACTCGGATTCTCTTGAGTGGAATTTTTAGATTCATGGAGTCTATCAATTACCTAATTTGATCCTTATTGTGGTACTATTGTTCCATTATATTATTATATTATTTTAGATAAAGACAATCTATAACTTGAAGAAGCTATTTGCTTAAAAGCACATAAAGAGGCTTAAAACACTAGTCTCTTAAAAATCTAGTTTACATGGCTGCCATGAAAAAATTTTAAATGTGGATGTATAATTAGAGTTGAATGAATTACCTAATTTGTAATCCTGGACATTAGAATTATTAGCAAGAATTCCATTTGTCTAATGTTATTTAACAGTGATTAAAGGAACATGAGCAGACATTTCTCCAAAGAAGACATCCAGATGGCCAACAGACACTTGAAAAGATGCTCAACATCACTCATCATCAGGGGGATGTAAATCAAAACCACAATGAGATATCCCTCAAACTTGTCAGAATGCCAAAAATAAAAAACACAAGAAGCAACAAGTGTTGGTAAGGATGTGGAGAAAAAGGAACCCTATTACATTGCTGGTAAGTATACAAACTGGTGTAACCACTGAGGAACTAGTATGGAGGTTCCTCAAAAAGTTAAAAAATAGAGCTACTCTATGATCCAGGAATTTCACTGTTGGGTATTTACCCAAAGAAGATTTAGTAATCACTAATTCAGAGGGATACATGCACCATTATGTTTATAGCAGCACTACCTGCAGTAGCCAAGATATGGAAGCAACCCACATACCCACTGATTGATGAATGAATAAAGAAGATGTGTATATATGCAAAGGAATTTTACTCAGCCATAGAAAGAATAAAACCTTGCCATTTGATATGACATGCATGGAACTAGAGAGCATGTGCTAAGTGAAATAAGTCCATCAGAGAAAGACAAATAGCATATGATTTCGCTCATATGTGGAATTTAAGAAACAAAACAAATACTGTACACCTGAAACGAATATAACACTGTATGTGAACTAACTGGAATTAAAATAAAAACTTAAAATAAAAAATTTAAAAAATAGTAAAACAATTTTATGTTTAGTATATCTACCTTAATACTACTTAATACCACTCATTAAGTTTTTTGTTTTGGGGTGCCTGGGTGGCTCAGTCAGTCGAGTGTTTGAGTCTTGGTTTTAGCCCAAGTCATGAGATTGAGCCCTGTGTCCGGTTTCACGCTCAGTAGGAGGTCTGCTTGAGGATTCTCTGTGGCCCTCTTGCTCTGCACCTTCCCCTGCCCACATGAGCACAAGCATATTCTCTCCCTCTTTCTAAGATAAAGAAATAAATCCTTAAAAAAAGAAATCCCCCCCCCAGAATTATGCCTAACCATTTTTAATCTTGATTGCAAGTATATTTAATAAATGAATAATCAGGGTGAATGTAATTTTTTTAAAGAATTTATTTATTTATTTATTTATTTATTTATTTATTTATTTATTCATGAGAGACACAGAGAGAGAGAGAGAGAGAGGCAGAGACACAGGCAGAGGGAGCAGTAGGCTCCATGCAGGGAGCCCGATGTGGGACTCAATCCCAGGTCTCCAGGATCACACCCAGGGCAGAAGGCAGCGCCAAACCATTGAGCCACCCGGGCTGCCCTGAATGTAATTTTTTAAAAGAAATATTTATTTCCAGTTGACAATTGGCTTTAAAAAATTGAGGGGCAATACAGTCATTTGACATTTCTTATGCCCATATATTTCTGCACCAGTTGCAAAAGACTAGCTGGGAAAGGAGGAACATATGTGTGCACAGCACAGAGAAGTGGGAAATACATTTTTGAATATACTCTATTCCAGTCATTGTACTTGATACACATTTCTGAATCCTCGAGAAACCCCATGAGAGGTGTATTCTTATCATTATTTTACAGTAAAGAAAAAGCACTTTGCAGATTTTTAAAACCATACTATTAAATTTTAAGTGCTGTAGAGGATTCTGTTAAAAACAAAACAAAACAAAAACCAACACCAAAATCTAAAAAGAACTGTTAGGACAATTCCACTGATAACAGTGTTGGTTGGCAGGACAAGAGAAGATCTACGACAGTCATTCTTTCCAGTGAGATCTCTCTGGGAATTACCAACCTGTGTCATGCAAAGCTGATGTTAGAAGTTTGTAAACTTCTTCAGTTTTAAAAATTATCTGTATCACTTTCACTGGGGTAGATAAAGAAGGTCGTCTAGAGAAACATCACAAAGAATAGATTAGTTCAGCACTTGGGGCAGGCAGCAGGAGAGAGAGTTACAGGAATCACTCCTTGACTGTACATTTGGGACCCTTTTGGTACACTTGAAAGGCTAAGGTGCAATGTTCATGTTTTCTCTTTGACTTTGGTATTTTTGTACCTTCAGGATTTCCGTATTCCCGTACTAGCTCCTTTCAAAACTATAACGCATGTAACTGTTAATTGATGCTGTTTAAACAAAGTTTTCCTTGGTGCAGTGTATTGGAGAAACTTATTCTAAATCTTTTCCAGGGTGTGCCAGAATCTACAATAGGATTAAAAGCCTATTTAATTTCTTGAATGGTTTTAAAAATGTATTAGCCAGGGCAAAAAACTGTTTGCATGGCACACTTATTGGAATCCCTTAAAACCATTTTGGAAAGCACAATTGTTGATAAGCAGGACGTAGTTTCTTGCTATTCTTAGCTATAGTTTGTGATCTTTCTCTTAGTACAGTTATCTTAGATATTAATTATATAAGGAAAATTCTAGAGCAGAAAGCTGTACAATAATAAAAATTCCAAGAATCATCAGTACCACTGTGTCCTTTAAAAAAAAAAAAGATTCGCAAAAGTTGGATGCTTAACCCACTGCACCACCCAGGCACCCCACTACTATGTATTCTTGATCTTTGAAATAATAAATTAGATGCTTTACTGACTCCTAAACATTCGTATTTACCATAAAGGATGATAACTAGAAAGGATCAAAGTCACTGGGGAACGAGATGAAGTAACACATTGCTGCTTTATTTTCCAGTGTTTACTCATTCCTAAATAGAGATATTTCTGCTCTCATATCCCAAAGCAATGCTGGATGTGGTTTCATTGTTGAATGTCTGCGACAGTTATTAATGAACTGAGAAGGCGTCAAATGGAAGCTCGCCGAAAAGGAGAAGTTTGACATAGATTTAAGAAATTTCTTCTGGCCTGCAGAGCACTGTTTTCCAGCCTCAAATTTGTACTATGCATGGTCAACTCTTAGCCATCCCCGATTTTTCGAGTGCTCTTCCTATAGCAAAGTAAGCAAATGCAAGCATTAGTTAATAGTGAGAAACGTAGGATCAGTCCATGAAATCAGATTCTTTGAATTAGTCGTGACCAAGGAGGGCCCAGTGGAAAGGCACAGCGTATTCAATGTGTCTTTAACCAGTAAAATAGGAAGTAGGACAAAGGAAATGGGGAATGTATTTTGGGAATAATATGTTTCCTTTGGCTACCTAGTTGGTTTCTCTTATATGCCTGTTTTTCTCTTTTAGGATATGAACCCCTGGAAATATTGCAGATTGAATTTTATGGAATGTTGGAAATGTGTGAAAACAATCGAAACCAGACAAAATAAAGTCTCCATCTTGATCATCACTGGCCATGTTGCTACTGTCAGTTACTTGGAGCAGTAGAATGGCTCATTGGAACCTATTCCATCCCCCGAGGCGTTTGAAGGAAGTTCTGCACTGTTTCTTAGAGATGGTTATTGACATTTCTGACTTTCATAGACTCTTCTCCATGAGGCTGAAGCAGAAAGAGAAAGTGGGAATGGATACAATGATAGATGTATCTATGATCACATAGATGCGTAAACCCACGGGATTGAGAGTTTCCGAAGTGGGTCATTTGTCCAGTTACTATTGAAGATGAGGAAAAGTTTTCCCTACCTGGTGGGAAATCTCAATCAGCTATTGGACAGAGTAGGCTTCTTTGTGACTGAAAGACAGTGGTGTTTGTCTTTGCACTGGTGGTGCATCCACCAATAATTCCACACTACCTCACACTGCTGTTGCACAGTACAAGAGTCACAGAGGAGTTGTGAAGGAATTGTGAATTTATTGAGTCATAACAGAACATTTCAAAACACGACTTAACCCACATTTCAAACAAAGATCTAAACTACATTCACGCGGGGTTAGTAGAGTGCTGTGAGGTTATAGCAGCAATTTGCATTGTGGTATCAGTCATGCGAATTTGCCAGGGAGAAACTACAGGGGTTACGTGTCTACGCTAAAACACAAGATAGCCCTCCGGGGAATGAGACATTCCGAGTTAAGATTCCAGAATTCTCCTGGAAATGTGATTAGGTATCATGTTGTTCCCATGCACCCCACAAAATATAAGACAAAGTATCTGTATGGATATGGAGGCACCAAGTATCTAGGCAAAGATATCTTACAGAAGATTAAATAGTATCAATAAACCAGTAGGTTTTTTTCTTTTTCTAGAAAGAATATGGACAAACGCATTTACCAAAAAATAAATTCACAGTAATCAAATATACCATTTAAAAGATATTCATAGTTTTCAGGGGAAAAAAAACCCTGACACTTGTGAAAAATACTGGAAAAACCTGTGAAATAAGAGGGTTGATGGAATATAAAGTGAAGTGAAAACCAAGGATGAGACAAATTTCAGGTTTGTGAGCTTCCTGGATTAAAGCTGGGCGGCAGCGAGAAGGTTGCACGTTTTGGCCTGATCTATCTGACCTGCACGGTGTGAATGCAGGGGAGGGGCCTTGCCCCGATGACCTTGGTCTGCCCATTACCTATTTCCAACCTCCCAGTCTTTCTGCTTTCTTCACTCCCCTCCTACTTTAGAAGAAACTCAAAAGTGCCTCCTTCTTGTTCTGTTTTTATCTTTTTTTTTTTTTTACCCTCCCTCTTCATTTTCCTTAAAACACTTTTTTTTTTTTATCTTGGTTCAATTTTCAGATACTGCATGTTGCTAGAAGAAAGAAAAAAAGTGAATTGTGTGGTTCACCATCTTATTTCTTCTACTCCTACAGCTTATTTATCCTGCAAGTAATATTCGAAGAAGATCTGCTTTGGTCTGACAGTTTTTATCATTAGCTTGCAAAGCAATGGACTTTATGAAATGCTTTTGGGAAACAAAACAAATTTTTTCTCTCTTGTATCCTGGAATTGGCTAAATAAAACTTGTTTATGGAAGATTTTTTGTTAAAGATTTTAAATCATTGGCCACTCATCTCTTAAATGCTTCAGTAATATATATGCTCTTGGAATCATAGTTGATATTGTTGAGATATTGACTGTGCTTGTGATGTTTTAAAGAAATTTAAAAAATACCAGGGTTCCAGCAGGCTTGTGCTTTACAGAGTAATTAAGTATGTTAATCAATAAGAGAATGAACCCAATCTTCTTGGTGTGTACCTCTTCAGTATTAATTAATCATTGCAGTGCATTACGGAACTCACTAGGTGAAAAATATTATACTGAGAACTTTAGAAATCAATGTGGAAAATCTTATAAGTAAGAATAAAGAGCAAATTCATTTGAAATGTGCTTTTTATTTAAAAACCAGCAGTCTTGTACATAGATAAAATAAATAAAAACCAAAGAATAATAATTATTTAACAGATTAGGCCAGGGATACTGTTGCACTTGGGATAAACTCAAGCCGCTTTCATAAACATAAATGTTCACTAAATCTTAAATTATGGTTGAGAATCCTATGTCTAGAAAGCTAGAATTGGAGCTATTTCTGAAATTAACACAGAAATTTATCAAATTGAAGTATATGAAAGATTCCTATAATTGGACAGATTACAGAGTTCAACCTATCTGTTTTTTGGGAGGACAGCCTGGGCCCCAGCAAGAGTGATGAAATTACCATCAGCGCAAACTAACGAAGAGAAATTGGACTTGAAGCAGGAGAGTGCCTTACCAGTGCTGGGCATTATGTTAATCCAAGGGTTTTTACCAAGTTTTGTGATATTTAAGACTCCAGTGAAAAGCAGGAATGAGCAAAATGTAAACCAAGTCCATGATTGTTCCTTATCTCTCGAAGTGTTTATTCTCAAATGTGGGGAAAGCTCAGAGACTTGGCAAATGATGGTGCAGAGTCTGATATGATAACAACATGAAAGGGTGGCTCGTCAAGGGCTATTTCGTTTTTGAACTTAGCACTTATGGCAACGAGGGAGAATTATTCTTGATAAACACTTGATAAAGTATTATATCATCTATGAAGCACAGTATTTGAGGTTTTGTATATGCAACAATATGGTGTAATATGCATAGATAATGAATATAGAAATGTATAATAAAAAATGGTAATATGCAGAGCAATCTTCATCACTATTTATATACTTTTCCCTTTTTTTCTTACCAAGCAGGCAGTTCAATATCAGGTTGTACAATCTCAACTGTGCAAATGATGTGACCCCACTGAAATAATATTTTATTTATTTATTTATTTATTTATTTGGGGGGAGGGGCAGAGGGAGAGGGAGAGAGAGAATCTTAAGCAGGCTTCTCGCCCGTCTGGAGCCTGACTTGGGGTGTGATCTCACAACCCTGAGACCATGACTGGAGCTGAAATCAAAGAGTCAGATGTTCAACTGACTGAGCAACCCGGCCGCCCCCATTGAATAATATTAATAATTATTTTAGTGTGGGTTCCATTTAATGAGTGGCTTCATCTTCACCAGAACTTTGCTGATGCTTTTAGATATTTTATTTCGTTTAATATTACAACAACCCCATGAGATAGGGATGGTTGAGCAGTTTACAGATGATGAATCTGACACTGAGAAAAGCCAATAATCAGGTAGCCAGGATTTGAGCATAGGGCAAGTGACGCTGCACCTGTCAGACTAGTGTGCCTGTCCATATAATGTGGGTGCACCTTTGCACTACATATATATGTATGAATTCACACACACACATCCAGAGCACACAGATATATAGCGCAGTGCCACTGTATTTTTCTCTCTATTGCGTGACGTTAGTGCAATTGATAAAATATTACAATTTGATTCAAACTGTTCTAGTTTTTACTTTCTGAATCGCCAACTGAGAATCTATCAGCGTGAAGAAGTGATGTCTGAGGACCTCAAAGGAGAGTAATGAGGAAGCCATTGGTTCCATCCATATGCTGCTATCTTTTATAACCTGCACTTTACAGGGCCTATTGGCTAGAGATAGATACAAAAATTTAAGTACCTGATGTTTAATGGTGATAAATCATGAATCGGGCACTTTTTATATACATTGCTACGAGTTGAATTTTATGTCCTCAAAATCCATAAGGTGAAGTGTAAATCTCAGGATCTTAAAATGTAACCTTATTTAGAGATAGGGTCATTGCAGATGTAATTAGTTAAGAAGAGGTCATATTTGAATAGGATGGTCTTCTAACCCAACATGACTGGGGTCCTTCTAACAAGAACACCCTGTGGACAGGAAGAGACATCTATGGAAAGAGGTTGATGGGAAGACACAGGGAGAAGACAGCCACCTATAAAGCTATGGAGAAGAGCCTGGAACAGACCCTTCCCTCACAGCCTTCAGAAGGAACCAACCCTGATTCTGGAGTTTTAGGACTCAGGACTATGAGACAATGAATTTCTGTTGTTTAAACCCTCTGGTTTGTAATCCTTTGTTTTGGCACTGTTAGCAAATTATTACATCTATTATCTCATTAAATCTTCACAGTGAACCTATGAGGTGAGAGTTCTTGTCTTCAGTTCACCAATGAGGAGGGGTGAAGTTCCAACTGGCGGGGGCCCCTCTGCACTGTGATGCCAGGTCCCATTTTATCACCCGTATGCTCTCTTGCCTCCACCCAGGAAAAGAGATAGTCATTCCTCTCAATATTAAAGAGATTGCAAAACACCCAGGAACTTCACCAGTGTGAACAGAAGAGATTGACTACAGTTTGCCTTCTAAGGTCTTAAAAGAGTTAATCACATTGCTTTCTTTTTTCCCCATTATTTAATCTAGTAAGTAGAATGTGAACTAGCTTCTCAGGCCCCAAAAACCATAACATTCTGGCCTGTTACTATCATGAACATAGGAACGCACACATGTACTCCCAATCTGGTGTTTATAATATAGGGGAGAAAAGCATATCTGGGAAACTTCTTTCCCAGTATCCATCTAAAGAGCCCTAAACCCATGGGGCTTCTTGGCTGGACCTCCAGGAGGGTGGAGTAATAACTGGGTGGGAAATGGAAATTAGGGCTCTTCTCAACATGTGGTACCCAAATCCACCAATCCTTTTATGAATAACGACTGAAGAGTGGATTGTTAATGCTGCCAGGAAAACGGCCCATTTTTTCCTCAGATTCTTATGAACACTTCTTGATGATCTATCTTTCCCTTCTATCCTTTTGTTTGTACCTTCAGTTTTAGAGAACTGATTTAGCCCAGAGTGTTTGTTTTTCATGGTCTAAAATAGCATGAGATTAGTTCTAAAGTAACCTCACAAGGAATGCTGCTTCTTCTTCTTCTTTTTTTTTCTTTGTGGTAGATGAGCTTGCAACGTATAAAAGTGAACAAAGCAAAAAGTCACATGCATTGCATCCTTTTTCCTACTTTCTATATATTTATGTTTAGAGGCATTTAGGAGAAAAACATGCTCTTGTAAATAAAGCAGGAGGTTTGGAATTAAAATACGTTTGAATCCTGTTTCACTATTTTGTGTTGTCATATTTTTTAGCTAATAATTTGAGCCTGTTTCTTCACCTAAAAGATAAAAATCGATAGCTGTTTTTATGGACTTTTAAGTCTTAAGTGAGATGATGGATGAGACGAGTTCACTGTAGAGTGCCTGGTACATAGTAGGCACTACTATTTCCAGCGTCTGTCATTTGGGAATTGTGATTTTTCAAATGCTTTTAAGATACATTTGTATATTCCTTGCAAGAGATGGTGAGATAGAATCTTACCTATACCTACTAAAACAACAGAAATAAAAAGTTAATAATACCAAGTAGAGACAACAATATGGGGAAATGAGAACTCTAAACTGCCAGTGTGTAAGCAAAAATTTTTTGAAGATTTTATTTATTTATTCATGAGAGACACAGAGAGGCAGAGACATAGGCAGAGGGAGAAGCAGGCTCCATGCAGGGAGCCCGAGGCAGGATTCGATCCCAGGACCCAGGAATCATGCCCTGAGCTGAAGGCAGATGCTCAACCACTGAACCACCTGGGCGCCCCCAAATTTTTTAAAAATCGGGGGAAATTTAAAAAATGTTCCACAAAACTAACCAGATTAGATTCACATTATCAAGACCCAGAAATTCTATTGCTGGGCACATTGCCAGAGAAATTCTTTCCCATATGCCTAAAGATGCACACATAGGAGTGTTCACTGTGGCATTTTTTGAAATAACAAAGACTTAGAAACAACTATTCTAATGAATAGAGTAGGGAATGGATGGACAAACTGTTTGTGTCGTGAGATACCATGCAATGTCAAAGGGATTAATTAGGTCTAAATAAGTCCAAACTGATAGATAACAACATTTCAAAAGCACAGTTTTTGAGGGTCAAGGGTAAATGTGCTGCAGTGTATGGTGTGAGAGGTGGTGGAGAGGAACACAAGTAAAGTTAGGGGGATAAAGGAGATCAAAGATGAGAGACTGCGTCCAGACCAATTGACAAATGTGCTGTGAACTGAGGGCAGTTCAAACTTCAAAGTTTGCTGACCTAAGATAACAACAATACAGAATAATAAAAGTAAATAATGTTATTATATACTTTTGTTCCTCAAAATATCTGCATTGAGCACTGATGGAAACAATTCGGGGCCCTTCAAAACTGAAATTTAAGCATGGCTTCTTTTTTTCTGAGGTTTTCCTCCTCCAGTTGGATGGAATCTAAATACAGTTTCACAAGGGCTCACTGTCGTGGGGCCTCCATCTCGTCCCCGTAAACACTTTTGCAACTTTTGTTCCTGCCAACTCCCAGCCATTGCCATGAACCACTTTTCCTTAGAATTTTCTACCAGGTTTTAGTCAGCTTGCCTTCTGTCTTAAAATTTTAAGACATCATGCATCACTCCATTATATCTCCTAACTGCCAGAGAAACAAATCAAGTTCCCAGAGGAGACTCTGAAAACGGTCATAGCTTAAAAATTCTATAGAAAAATACCATAGACTCAGTGGCCTAAACAACAGACATTTATTTCTCACAGTCCTGGAGGCTGGGAAGTCCAAGATCAGGGTGCCTGCAAATTCAGTTCTTGGCAGCCCTCTCCCTGGCTGGCAGAGGTTCCCATTTTCAATGTATCCTCACATGAGCGGTGGTGGTGGGGGGAGTGAAGATGGAAGGAGGGAGAGTGAGAGGGACAGAGAGAAAGGAAAAGGAGGGAGGGAGGGAGGGAAGGAGAGAGAGAGGGTGAACCTGGTGTCTTCTTGTAAAGGCACTAATCCCATCATGGGGGCTCTACCATCATAACTTCATCTAAACCTAATTACCTCCCAAAGGCCCCACCTTCTAATACCATGGAACAACTCCTGATACATAACCTCATGTCAGGGGTTAGGGCTTCAACATATGAATTTTATAGGGGTACAAACTTTCAGACCATAACCAAAACCATGTCACTAGGCTCGAAGTAAGAAGAAAGTGTGGCCTTTCGGAGAGACGGGACACACAGCAGAGTTCTCCAGCGAAATCTCTTCATAAGCTCCCTTTCTATAACCTTCATTAACCCTATAATTTTGTACTCTGAGAATGAGAAGGGTTTAAGAGTTAGGATTTCCTCCCCCCTGACACCTTCTTTGTCATCTGCACTCTACTGTAAGGTCCTATTACTTTTACACTCTGCTCTTAGAGGCCAAGGACACTTTTTTTTTTTTTTTCACTTAAAAAAAAATCTAGTGAAATCTAAGTGAAGCACCTGCAGACACATAGGTGGTAAGGGAGAGCACCTCCTCAGGTGTCTCCACACTAAGGGTGGTACTCTTGCCTCTGGCCATCTGGTCTCACAGTTAAGTGAGCCTTGTCCTTGGGGTCTACCTTTTCAAGGCCCTCACATTTTCACTATTATTTTCCTGACACTCAGGGATGAATCTTTTAACCATTCCTCTCTTCTCTCTCTCTTCATTTCTCTCTCTTTGTACTCCCGTGTTTTGTGCTTCATTTGTTCTACTAGACCTGGGGAATTATTGGCCTTCAAATACATAACTGAACCATTAACTTAGTATTCTGGATATGTGCCATTATGACCCTTTTGGCCCAGGAGAATTTGCTTCGTAGCAGGAGGTCACAGCAGTGCTATATCCAAAAATGAACTCTATCCTGACCCATCTTGGTCAATGATCTATGCCGCCTTTGAATACAACTGAGAATAAGGCTCATAAAATGTGTCAAGCACTTAATGTTGATCTAGGCTCTAGACTCACCAGTAAGAAAACAGCTAAGTTAGACCTATAGGACACTAAATAATCAGAGACATAGCTGTGCATTGTGAACAATTATGCGTACGTCAGAATATTTTAGCTACTACAGAGTAAGTATCCAGAATAGAAATGTAAAGCATGAACACACATTTAAGTTCATATGAGTAAAATAAGGTTAAAAGAAAATTTTGATGCATTTATTTTCTTTTACCTTTTTATTTTGACATAATTTCAGAGAGGAAAGTTGCAAAAATATTGTTAGCTGACACTCACTGCTGTGATGTGATGTGAAGGGCACTCCAACTCCCCCTCTGTGGCATCTACCCTGACATCCCATAGCCCCAGTCTAATCATGAGCAAAACATCAGATAAACTCAAGTTTTGGAACCTTCTACAAAATACCTGACCAGTGCTCCTCAAAATTATTAAGGTTGTGAAAAATAAGGGAAGACTAAGGAATTGTTACAGGTCAGAAAAGATTAAATGCAATGCAATATCCTGGATTGGATTCTGGAACAGAAAAAAAAAAGATAGCAGAAAAACTAGCAAAATCCAAATAAATTCTGCAGTTTAGTCATAATGTACCAATACTGCCTTCATAGTTTTGACAAATAGACCAAGGTCATATAAGATGTCAATATTAGGGAAAAGTAGGTGAAGGACATATGGGGATTTTCTGTACTATTCTGAAAATATTTTTTTGAAAATATTTTTAATCTAAAATTAATTCAAAAGGAAATGCTTATTAAAATATATTAACTCATATTGTGACCATTTCTCAACTCAATCTACCAACATAGCCTAACTCACTGTGTCACCTTTAATCTTTCCTGGATTATTATGCTAGACCACCCAAATGTTCTCCATGTCTCCACATTTATCCCTTTCTAATCTATTCCCCAGATAGCAGCTGGAGCTTCTCTTTTTCTCAAGATCTTACCTTGAGGTCCTGCAAAGGCTGAAATTATTTCTTATCTTGCATTTCACTCTATCCTTGTCCACCTCCTTGTTCCTTGAACATGCTAAGCACTTCTACACTTGCTGTCCCTGGAATACTCTCCCGATGGCCTTTATTTTTCCCACCTGGAACTACAGGGAAGCCATACTGTTTTCTTGTTGACTCCTTGTACCATGTGGAGTTTTCTCCCTCACACAGATTTTTTCTATCTTCTGAAGGTCTAAGGTTTTGCAGGGTTTCAAGTTCCATCATCAGGACTTTTACTAAGGGAAGTGATGAGAAGCTCATAACTTGTTATCCAATTTTTGGGAGGAGACACAAATCACAAAGCTCACTTACTGGTTATCCAATTTTTGGAAGGAGAGACAGATTGATTTCTAAAGCTTCCTCAGAAGTTAAACATTTTTTGAAAACATAGATTTCACTCATTCAATAAAAATGCATTGAGTAAAGAAAGAGAAATATATAAAGGTGCCTCCCCACCTCAATCACTCTTTAATTCTGGATAATTTTAATCAGAAGCCAAATATGTGGTGGTAAATCCTATCTTACAAATGACAACAAAATTTCCACTTTTATAAATATTGTACAAAAGATATGCAGATTATCTGACTCTTAACGATGTTGGAACAGAAGATAATAAGGCTAGAAATCGAGATTTCTGGAAGATGGACATCATGAACAGGACTTGAACTTGGATAGAAAAAAATGGTGACTATTATTTTTAAGAGAGATTTGTTTTGTTTTGTTTTTCCTAAATGAGAGGTAAGGATTAACATTAAATTGCAGATGGGGAAAAGAGGTGATCAGAGGGAGTGACCATATTTAAATGAAAAATTGCAAAATATTTTTCCAAATATTAGAAATGAATCTCATAATTAATTGCTAGGTTCAAAAAGCATTCAGTTTGATTACTCCTCATGTTTTGGCTTGTTTGTTTCCCTTTATTATAGTCTTTGTTTATATTTTTGGCAGCAAAAGAACAGCAACCTCAATTCAGAGTATCTCTTACAAATAGGCAAGCTATTGGACAAAATATTAGCCACAGATACCATTTGAAATGGCTTGTCCAGAAACTGCTGAGTAACTAATGACTGAGCCAGGAAATTGATTAGAATATAGATGAAACTTGAACTCATCCTCTCAACTCCTCATTGGCTGAGAGTGGGCATAAAGGGTATTCCAGTGCATTTATGATATCCACTATATTTATGATTTTATGACAACCAGAAGGGTGACTTCTTTATACCTTAAGGCTTCCTTCGTGTATTGATGCAATACCATGCACTGAATACTGTTTAACAGCTTGATCTTCCTTTGTTTTACATTATTTTACGCAGCTAGAGCATTGGCTCACATTTTTCACTTGAGAACAACTTACAATAGCAGACATTGATCCCCCAAATGAGTCTACATTCCTCCTACCTAACTGAAACCATTTATTTCTAGAGATGCTCTGAACAAACCAACCCAATTTGGATTTTCAATATCATAAAATAACATCAGTGGTAGTCATGATAATAAAAAATTAATACAGGACCCAGGAAGCTGAATGAAATATGGATGATTTTCTGAGGAAACAAATGAAATGGAGAACTGAGACAGTTTCTTGATCATTAGGCCAATATAACCACTTCTATTCAATTACATGAATAGTTCAACTGAAAGAGACTTGCAGAGAAGAGAGGCAAATCATTTAAGTAGTTCCATCTCAAGTTCTTATTAATGTATTCCTACATAAATCTAAGTAACATGCTCTCATTTCTGAATAAGCTCAGGTAGGTCAAGTCTGGGAAAATTGATAATCAACTACCTATTGAATTGGGTCATCAGGTCAACCTAGAAGAAATCAATCACCTCTGTTATCATTTATCCATTAAAATGATAATTCACCTAGAGATATGGATGACTGGGTTTATGTAAGCTTATATTAATAACAACAACAAAAAAAGAGGTGGAAAAATTCCAGATTATTCAGTTAGAAAATACAACTAGGGGGATGCCTGGGTGGCTCAGTGGTTGGGCAGCTGCCTTCAGCTCAGGGTGTGATCCTAGGAACTGGGATCGAATCCCACATCAGGCTCCCTGTGAGGGGCCTGCTTCTGTCTCTGGCTCTCTCTCTCTCTCTCTCTCCGTCTCTCATGAATAAATAAATAAAACCTTAAAAAAAAAAAGAAAATACAACTAGAGGTTCCTACAGCAAATTATGACTGATTATTAGGAAGCTTTCTGGTTTCTTAAAGCAAAATAAATATTTATATGGACAATTTAAATGTCCGATTAAAAGTAGCCTTATGATTTAAAAAATTTAATTAAATACAAATTTGGATATGAAGAAAGACATAATAAAATTTACTGATTACTGTTTAAATTCTATAAAGAAGAATAGTGCTATGTTCAAATAGAGCTAAGAACTGGGTAGCAAAGATGCAAATATTAAGTTTAATCTGCTTTAATATTATCACTAAATTCCTTAAGAAGAACAGAATCATATGGATTAAAATTCTAATTGACAGTATATTGGACACAATCTTTGTTTCAATAATGTGGGAAAATTCTACAGAGTTAAATGCTTCTGGAGTATAATTGGACATATAAATAGAAAATTGGAAAAGAAGAAATAAAGCTATCCTTATTTTCAGGTGACATGAATGTCTATATAGAAAATCCCAAGAGTTTACCAAAAAATTCTTAGAAGCAGTGACTGAATTTAGCAGGGTCACAGAATATAAAGTCTATACACAAAAGCCAATAATATTTCTATATACCACCAGTGAACAACTACAATTTGAAATAAAAAAGAATATAACATTGGTAATTGCACCAGCAACCTTTAGGTAGAAAGCCAACAAATTATGAACATGATTTGTATGCAGAAAACCACAGACATTAATGAAATAAATAAAAAAAAAGATTTAAATTAATGGAGAAATATCATGTGTCCATGGACTAGAGACAATATTATTAAGATGTCAAGTCTTCCCAATTTGATCTATAGCTTCAATGAGACCTTAATCAAAATCCCAACCAGCCATTTTATAGAAATTGACAAGTTGATTTTAAAATTATATAGAGGGCAGCCCAAGTGGCTCAGCGGTTTAGCGCTGCCTTCAGCCCAGGATGTGATCTTGGAGACCTGGGATGGAGTCCCACATTGGGCTCCCCGCATGGAGCCTGTTTCTCTCTCTGCCTGTGTCTCTGCCTCTCTCTCTGCGTCTCTCATGAATAAATAAATAAAATCTTTAAAAATAAAATAAAATAAAATAAAATAAAATAAAATAAAATAATATGGAAAGGTGAGGGAATTAGAATGGCCAAAATAGTTCTGAAGAATGAGATCAAAGTTGAAGGACTCACATGATGCGAATTCAAGTCTTGCTGATATAATTACTATAAAGTTACAGTAATGAAGATGGTGTGCTATGGTATGGGTAAGAAAATAGACATGTATACAGGGCTGGCTTAATAGGTATGTGATCTGTGCAGTCAGACAGGTGGCTGTCCTCGAAGGCATTCCGTGCTTGGCTTATGCTCTGCTGTCAGTGTTTTGAAATTCTTAACAATTTTAAACATGGAGGCTTACTGCACAAAATGTATAAAATCAAATTTAAATCACTTAGCTTCTTTTCATTGCTATTCCAGAAAAAAAAAACCCATGCAATTTAAAGTTCTATTTTCATTGCTTTTTTACATATTGAAGATAAAGAGGAGAAACAAACAAACCAAAGATGGTATACACGTAGGGCTCATTTTTACTTTTTTATTTTTTTAAGATTTTATTTATTTATTTGAGGTACAGAGAGAAAGAGAGAGAGAGAGCTCACATAGAGGGAAGGGAGAAGCAGACTCCCTCTGCACTGAGGAAGGAGCCAATGGGGCTCAGTCACAGGATCCTGAGATCATGACCCAAGTCAAAGGCAAACACTTAACAGCCACCCAGGACCCCGAACTCATTTTATTTTCATGTAAATGTCTTACGTATTTTTCATGTTGGACAAAACTTCCCAGCCAAAAATGCTGCAGTACCAGCTCATGGATTGTACTACTTCTAGTAGTTTGCAAACTTTAATTTTCACTTGAAGAATTTTGCTGTGTTTGTTTTCCACCTCTACTATTTTACTTACCATATTTTAAACACTGTTTATTCTTCCTGTTGTGAGAGTAACATGAGCATTTTACATTTTGAGATGTCACTTAAAAAGTGATGGTAGCAATTTCTCCCAGCCAGGTTTCTTCACAGTCATATCATGATATAGATCATAACATCATAGCAGGATGACAGGGGCCCTGGGAAGACACTATGATAATAGCAATACTACGTGTTCATTAAATTTATTTCATTTCATCCAGGCCATTGGGGAAGACTAGATTTTTCAGCCACTTGCAGTTAGGAGTGAAAACTATGTTTTGGCCCATGGAATAAATAAAAGGTAGCTAGAAGCTATGTATACTTTTCCAGGGCTGGCTCCTAAAACCTCTTGCATACTCCTGTAAGTCTTTCTTTCTCTAGAGCTGGGAGGATGCAGCATAACTAAGGGCAACCTTAGGAGCCATGTGTTGAAGCTGGTGGTGGCTTCGTCAGCCTAGTGCCTGCATGACCATTCAGTAGAGGGACACTCTCCCACCAGCCCCCTGGTACCGGGTATTTGGTCAATGAACAAAGAATAAACTTCTCTTGGCTTAACCACTGAGATTCAGGAAGATGTTTTTTCATGGTTATTACCAGAATTAGTAATCAGATTAACTGAAGCTTTTTATGAACAAACTGTCAGCAAATGAAGCAGCTTCAATTCATTAGTAAAGAAGAAATTACTTCAAGCATATAAAACATTTAGATGATTTTATGAATTGTTTTAATCCAAAATTTAAAAAGAGAGTTTTCTGTAATTGGGTCCTGATTTAAAAATAAAATGACATTTTGGTACAGACTCCCAAGATGTAAGAACAATGAGTACTATTATTCACATTTTAGAGATCAATAAAGTGAGGCATGTGGAGCCTCGAACAAGTTTATATGGCTGGTAAGGAGGTAGCATGGCTGGAAAAGTTGTGCCTGTAACCCCCATATTGTATTGGTTCTGTTAGAAGGCGCTGTTCAGCAGTTGGGGAGATTGTAGAGCTGTCGACAAATCAACAACTGTATTCTTGTGGCTGTTAAAACATCATCGAGGCATCCTTTGCAAGAAGAGCAAATGATAATAACTTGAGTCTCGTGATAAATCATTTTGTACAAACCATTCCAGCTTCAAATTGCTTTTCAATGATTCATTATGCATGAAGAACTATAGTATAAAGTTTGAGTTTCAACACTTACAGAAACTTTCCTCTGAATTCATCTGGAGAAACTGAGTTTTCTTTTCCTGCAAATTGCTTTAGTGCTGCTAGCTCAGCATGGCTCTCTATTCTTAGTGCACGTTCAAAACAAATAGGCATTTTAGAATTGTCATACCCAGACTGATTAGCAAACCTTAACAATTCAAATGCAGTGCAGAGACCCAGGGATATGTCAGTCATAAACATTTTTTCAATTCATATTAAAATCTTGAATAAGAATTTCTCTCTAATTTGTATACAAATAACTAGTCTAATTTGAGTATAAATAACGCTTTGTAGCAGAGTACCTTGTCAATTTTCATTTATTCATCAAATATTTATTATGCACCCATTCTGTGGTAAGGCATTGTTTTAGGTATTTGGGATTTTATTGCTCAAAAAACAAAGATTCTAGCTTTCATAGAGCAAATTGAGAATGCTTTCTTCAGGAAACAATCCATTATAATGCCACTGGAAGAAGTTTGAACACACTGGCTTTTCATTTTTTTTTCTGCAAGAATGCCAAGCGCATTGTGTTTGCATGTAATGGGATGTCCTAGGGAAGGTGGCACTAGTGTGCTCCATTTTGGCTCCAACCAGTGACACTCTTGGTAACCCTCTCATGGCCTTGGGGAGTATAAATCTCTTGAGTAACAAAAGATATTTTCCCGTGAGGAAGAGACATGGCAAAGGTTTGTGTCTTCCTTGGAGGAAACCAAGATTTACTCTTCAGGAAGTTGAAACAATGGAGGGAATGGATGAATCAACCTTTTATGTTTGGGTAAAAATGAGATCTCACTAGGAGGTTGCTTTCTCACCAAGAAAAATATAAATAGAGCGTGTGCATCTACATAGTGTGTGTATCATGAATAACATACAACGAGCAACTAGATCGGTAACTTTCTATTGCTTGATAGTTAGGCTTCATATCCTGAAACTTCCAGAACATGGTGACAGAACCAAAAATATATAAAAATATTCTTTTTAAAAGGATAATTACGATCCTAACAAGGTCCCTCTGATGTATATTCTCACCTTAGCTCACCATGTCAAGCTTTACTGGCCTTCTTTCTGTCCCTTAGACAAGCCAGACTTGTTAGCTCCAGTGGCTTGGCTCTCTGCTGGAAGGACCCTTTCCCAGATCTGTAAGTTATGGTTGGTTCAGTTTTCTTAATCAGATCTCTGAATAAATGCTTCCTTCTCAGACAGGCCTTCCTTGATCCATCTGACTGAAATACTGTTCACCCATTCTCATGCCTCCATGCAATCAGATATCTTGTTTATTATTCCCATGGAACTTATTACTCTGCCATCTTGTTTATTAGTTTGTTTGCCTTTTCCACATAGGTTCACGACTCTAAAAGTGAGATCCCATTAGAACAGGAACTTTGTTCTGTTGTATCATTGGCATCCAGAATCACACTTGGCCCTTAGAAGTTCATAAATATTTACTGAATGAATGGATATAAGTTATGTTTCATAGAAACAGGTCTGACAGTCACTGAAACTCTATATTTTGCTTGAATTCAAAGTTATTTTGTTTATAAACTTGCTGTTTATACTAAAAGGGTGCCAGACTACCATCATTCAATTGATATTTTTGGAAGTATTTCGATATTTTGGCTAGAATTTCCCTAAAACATAATTTATTCTCACCTTAATATATGGGAGTAGAGAATTACAAACACAGAGTTAATTCAGCTGGAGACAGTCAGCAATAGAGGCAGACTGTGGATAATAAGCCATGACCTTGAATGAATTCCGTCAAGAAGTGACTACTGGACAAAAGGTAGCCCTTTTGTAGAGAAATGGCAGCAACAGGAGAATTTAGACTTAACCACATGGCATCAACTCTAGGCAAGTACAGTTTTATCACAGATGTTTTTCTAGAAGTTCTGAACATCCATGCATAGAGCTCAATTCATCTGTGACACATAAGTTGAACAAATTAATGGGCAGCAAACATTTATTGCATTGACTTCTGTGAGCTACTCTCTTTATCTATGAAGTAGATTGACTAATTTTGTCACTTCAGATTTTTGTGAAACTAAAACAAAACCACCCATGTGGCACTGAATGAGCCCAAAACACAGTAGGTACTTTATATTCACATATTCATTGGTTCATTCAAAAAGATTGTTCTTGGTATAATTATAAAGTTAATATAAGCAGTTTTTTTTTTAAAAAAACTATCTTGTGGCACTCAATAGCCTTTTTTAAAAAACAGATTTATTTATTTACTTTTAGAGAGAAAGTGCTAGTAGGGGGAGGGGCAGAGAGAGAGAAATCTCAAGCCAACTCCCCACTGAGCATGGGCCCCATTGATCCCCCAACTCTGAGATCATCACCTGAGCTGAAATCAAGAATTAGATCCTTAACTGACTGAGGCACCCAGCTGCCCTGGCACTCAACAGCTCACAGATTCTTACAATCCAACTATTCTATGTTGGGTAGCCTCTTCTAAATAGTCACTGTGTATGTTTGCACACATGCTCATGCACAAATATGTGCTGAGGATGGATTAGGAGCATGTAAGTGGTAGAGTGCGAGAAAAAAGTAAAATGGGTTATGGCAAGTTAGAATACATGAGAAGTGACTTTCAATTTTGTATGTTAGAAATACTGGATGAATATGTGGGATTATTATTAACTAGAAGTCATGCAACAGCTTGTTCAACTAACTGACATTCTTAAGACTTGCAAATCTGTGTTATTTAGGGTGCCAGACGACTGGAAAACCATAGTAAATATTTGGAGGATGTGTTAACTTTTGCTTGCTTCACATCTAATATTCTAGTAAATGCCATTCAAATTTTTATAGTCCAGTAGAATAAAAGACATCTAATCTTTATTCTTATCCTAAAAGCTTTTGTTAATAATATTTATTTCAATGCTAAAGTGATGTGTATATATAGTTCCATTAAACTGGCCTAGATGTCATTTTAAAAGTGTGTATTAAAACTGCTAACTACCATGAAATATTAGGGTTGTATCAAAATACTTCTGACATACCAAGTATATTTCAAATCTGTGGGAAGAGAATGAGTTTCAAAGCTAACTTCTGGATAAATATTTAGCTCTACTGAAAACTTTGAAAGGTGATATAATAGATTTCCATGATAATAGCTATCTATTATCAATAGCTATGTTATATGCTTGCATTATATTTAATACTCCTGCATCAGTGAGAGGCTTGATGGAAAATAGAATTCCACATAGATGATTCTACTGAAAAGACTTTAATGAGGGTGGGGACAGGGTTAAGGGAAATAATGAATGACGCTGAGGAGGCTAGCTGTCCAGCAACAGTGGCAAATGATTACGAGTCAAGGAGGCTAGAAGGGACAAGGGGAGTATCATCAGAGTCCAAGGAGAGCTGGAGCCAGAAAGGAAGGTGCAACTGACAGCAGTTGAAGTCCTGAAACATTCAGCCACTGCCTGAATCTCCTAGTACAGATGGAGGGGGAATAGGGAAGAAATACCCCCACCTTCTCTCTTTTCCTACTCTCCAATCTTCTATTGTTAGGCTATGCTAGCAAGGGAGTCTATGGATGCCAACCATTGATGTCAGCCTACTGGGGCATAGATTAAGGCAAAGAAAGATGGAAAAGGATTAATCATCTCTAGAGGTAAAAACTATGTTATAAATATGAAGACACTGAGTCTGCCAAACTATACAGATCATAAATGGTACGGTCAGGACCTGAACTCATACTCTTTCCATGATAGCATTAGGATTAATTAATTCAGTATGAAAAAGAATGGACCTAGCCTAGCATGCAACCAAGAGGGACAATGATGGATAGATGAGATAGGATGACAAAAAGAAGGGAAGGAGGGCCAAGGGTGAATTCCAGAAAAGAGACAAGGTAAGTAAAAGTCTCTGAGATAAAGTCAGAGTCATGACATCGTATCAGAATAATCCTACCATGACTAAAAGAATGGTAAACTGAATTTGTGAGCAACAGGGATCATATATGATAAATCAGAGGTTAAGTGTAAGGTAGGTGCTTGATAAATACTGTAGAATGAATGAAGGTCATGAAGTCTGGAGGAAAAAGTGACTAGATGGGACCCAGGCTCTAAAATTTAGTAATCAGGAGCAAGGGCTTCATTTTCCTTGTCTGTAAAATTCTAACAATAATGGTAACCACCCAATAAGGTTGTATACATTGAATAAATATAAATTGAATAGACATAAATATATGTATACACACATATGCACAAATGCATTGTTTGGTAAAATGCCTAGCACATAGTGGTATATAATTGTTACATATTTTATATTCTAACTAGCTCAGTGTTAACCCCACCTGTTATAGCAATGTCATGTGTACTGACTGCTTTTGAGCAGGCGACGTTGAGATGTTCAGAATTTTCTCAGCACAAAAATAAATCTACTTTGTAAAATTTTTTTTAAGATTTTATTTATTTATTCACGAGCGACACAGAAAGAGGCAGAGACACTGGCAGAGGGAGAAGCAGGCTCCCTTTGGGGAGCCTGATGTGGAACTCAATCCCAGGACCCTGGGGATCACGACCTGAATCAAAGGTAGACACTCAACTACTGAGCCACCCATATGCAGCAATAAATCTACTTTGTATATTTTAATTGTCTTAAGCAGTATGCCCTAAATGCCTTTATTCATATCAAAATACACATCGAAACCACAAATAGCTATAGGTCACCAGGTGCTCTGATTAATAACTGAACACTCATTAACTGTGTTAGAAGACACAAATGATTTACTATTCTTTAATGTGAAAAGAAAGGTGTTTTGTGATTTATCCTTCTTGGCTTCAGTAATCTGAACACCAGTATTTCCTAAAGGACTAACTTGATGAATGCTTGTTTTCATTCAGGGCACCCAACTTCTGCTGTGCTTCCTGGCACTTTTTAAGATAAATTTACTGTCTCTAAAAACATTCTGATGCTGGGACAATGTTTCATTTAACTCATTATTTTATAGCAATATCAGATATTTTATTTGAATTTAAAAAACAGTGGAAATTTCAGTCTTTCTCCTGGTACATTAACTTTTATAACTTGCATTTTTTTGTGCCACAGTTGTAGCTGTCATTATGGTTTATTTCATCATAGAGTCTTAAGTCGTATCTTTTTTTTCGACACAGTAATACTTTATTCAAACATGTATTCCATTTGGTTTTTATCTTTATTTTCCCGTTTGACAGAGAAATACCTTTGGAGATGCTGATGGGGTCTCCAGCCACATCCTCTCTGCCTGCCTTTGATTCTGGAGTTGATCTGGTGATTACTTCCTTGCTTGTCTCACTTCAAGCACCATCTGCAGCTCTTAGTTTTTCTGCCTCAAGGTTTTCCCAAAGCTCTGGGAGTCTGGGATTTGGGAGATGGGGTAGGACAGAAGTGTCACTAGGTACAGACCCCAACTAATGTGGAATGTGGGAAGCAGTGGATAAATACACCAGCATTTTTTAAAATTTTATTTTTAATATTTTATTTAAATTCAGTTTGCCAACAATCAGCCTTTCAGCAAGAACAGTCATATTTGGGGCACCTGGGTGGTGGTTAAGTGGTGAAGCATCTGCATTCAACTCAGGTCATGAGCCAAGGGTCTTGGGATACCCCACATCAGGCTCCCTGAGCCTGCTTCTTCCTCTCCCTCTGCCTGCTACTCCCCCTGCTTGTGTGTGCTTGCATGTGCACACGCTCTCTCTCTCTGTCAAATAAATAAATAAAATCTTTAAAAAAATAGTCATGTTTGTCTCAGCCTTAGTTTTGCAATAAAAGGAGTAGTAAGATGAAAGTAACTTGGAAAGGGTATTCCCTACACAAAGGAGACAGCAATTTAACTGCAGCCAATTGATAACTTGTGGGAACAGACCAGATCTCTTAATTTTTCAAAAGAAGTTAGAAGTATTGCTAATTAAAGTTTTTGAAATGGAAAAAAAATCAGAGTTAAATATCTTGCTTTTAGTCTGGACTCAGCCTTTGGATTACCAGTTACAAAATAAAATTATAATGTCAGTAGCTGGCTTTCCTTTATGATAGTAAAACCAGTTAGTATCAAGTTTCTAGGGAAAAAAATGTAATGAAAATGTGCAGGATTTAAATGAAAAACACAGAGTCCTATTGAGAGATATAGAAGATTACTTGGAAATTATAGATGCAAATTGTCCCTAAATTTACTCTTAAAACTAGCACAATACTAATGAAAATTGCATTCTTTTCTTTTCTTTTAAAACCTAAAAGGATGATTAGAAAGCCCATTTGGAAAAATAAATAAACAAAAATTGTTTCCAAAGGAAAACAGGAAGAGGTACTTCCTAAAACAGACATGAAATGTGTTACTAAATTACAGTAATTGAAACTCTGTAGGACCACAATGAGATATCATTCACAGCCAGTAAGATGGCAATAATAATAATAATAATAAAACAGGAAATAATAAATGTTGGTGAGGATGTGAAGAAGTTGGAAGCCTTGCACATTGCTGATGGGAATGTAAAATGGTGAGATCATTGTGAAAAATGGAGGTTTGGAGGTTCCTCAAAAAATTAAACATAGAATTGATATGTGATTCAGCAAGTCCACTTTTAGAAATATACAGAGAAGAACTGAAACAAGTATTCACGCGAAAACTCATGCACCAATGTGTCTACTAAAAGTGGAAACAACCCAAATGTCTATCAGATGTCCGTTTGGGCCTACATTTACAGAATTGTGAAGAGGAAATTTTTGATCAAAGAAAATTATATGCACTCAAATTATCATTTATATATGATGCTAATGAAAAGGTAAATTCAGATACACAATAGTGCAGAGCATACAACTCCAAAAGTATGCTTCTTGAGAAACATGTCCAGGCATCCACAAGTCAACAGAGAAATAAAGGTTTATAATCCAAGAGTAAAGAGTTTGTGGTATTAAAGGAATCAGATGAGTATAGAGAACATTTCAATACAAAATAAGTAATCAGCAATTATTTTAAACTGCTTTAAAATATCTCAAATGTCAAAACTAATTATTGAATGAAAAAAACATGTAATACTGCGAATAACAATTTGATGTGAAATATGAAATAATATGAAGAAATATGAAATAAGAGAGCAATTATTTTAGAAATAAAAATAGACACAAATGGGTTAATCTCTCCTATTGCATAGCAACTTTCTTGTATTGACTTAAAAATGATACTTCAACAATATGTTGTGTGTAAAGGTGCATCTAAGGTAGTGACACTGATGATTAAAAAATGAAGGGATGATGAAAAGTTATAAGGCAAGTAGAAATGAAGAGCAAAAGAAGCAACATTAAATTTCAAAGAAGGGCTAATTCAAGACAAATTATTAAACAAGATAATTTTATGTCAGTAGGTATGGTTCACTATGACAATAAAATAGTCATGAATCATTTTAGCAGGATATGAATCTTTGAGATATTTCATATAAAAATGTGTTAGAAGTATACAGATAATTTGATAAAAACAATTGTGGAATATTATAAAACATGTAACTAATGAAATAAATTATACCTAAAGGCCAGATATTTCAAGAACAAAGTCAATCATCTTAAAATTTGTATATATTAAAAAATAAATTATTATGTACAACCATCTAAATTATTACTAGATATAAAAATCAAATCCAAACTCAATTTACACTAGAGAAAGTAAAGAGAGACTATTTCATATCAAAACATGAAATGTATCCAAAGAACTACTCCACAGCAAATCCAAAACCTTAAATATTTAATAGTTCAAGCAAATGAAATTCAAAAAAATAATTGAATTAAACATCTAACCAATCAGGGCTCCTGGATGGCTCAGCGGTTGAGCGTCTGCCTTTGGCTGGGGGCGTGATCTCAGGATTCTGGGATCCAGTCCCACTTGGGAGCCTGCTTCTCCCTCTGCCTATGTCTCTGCTTCTCTTTGTGTGTCTCTCAAGAATTAATAAAGAAAATCTTTAAAAATAACCACAACAACAGCAAAACACAAAGACATCTAACCCGTGATATTTGGAAATGAGTTATTGAAAACATTATGGACTTAAGGGAAAATTCTGTAGGAAAGGTGAAAGTAATCTCATTCCAAAAGTTCAGAGAAAGCGCCAATGTCAAAAATGATACAGAGCATAGAGCAAATAAGGAACCAAGAACTTGGAAAATAGTTAAAACAGGAAAATTGACAAAATCTAAAAAAACTGTTGCTTATCTGAGAGAAACTCAACAATCCAATGTTTTGAAAAGCCTAGCAAACATACCTGGGTTAAAAAAGAAACTACTAAAATGAATAATGGGAAACCAGATGCAGTAGCACACGTCTGAATTGTTTTTTAAAATTCAGAAAATACTATACACAATTCCATGCTATATGCCAAATAAACTGGATACAGTTGATTATTTCTATTCATTCCAATTCTCCTACATCAACACATGTTGTAAACAATGAACAGGATTTTACAGTATACAAAACCTATCGTTGTTAACTCTAGGTACTATGTTGTAGAGCAGATCTTTACTACTTGTTCGTTTTGCATAACAGAAACTATGAATATGTCCAAACTCAAGAGTTGGATACATTAAATATGCGCAATACTTTTGTGTATTAGTTATATCTCAATAAAGCTAAAAATGTGAACAGTATTTAACTTGTCTTTTACAACAGCACAGGCTGAATTAGACTTCAGAATCTAGACACTATTACTGTTTACTTTGGTCAAAACATTGTTTGTTCTATTATTTAACTGTTTTGTCTCCACTTTCTCTAATAACAAGTTTGCATACTCTAGCTACCTATCTGATCCTTTATTTCTCATCCATCTCTAATCCTGTCTTTCATCGAATGTTGTTCCTGTGAGCCATCCAATATTTGCAAAACTCTTTTAAGTTTTCTCGATGCAGTTTGCTAGCTCCTAAGGTGGAGATCATTTGGCAGGTCTTCACAAAACACCAAAATATACACTTGTTCTGGTAAGATACCAAAATATCCACATACATTTATTTGGTTTTACAGCTTCCCCTCAATGCCTTGTGCCTCGGTGGTCTTGGAAATTTGGTTAAAATAAACGACCTCAGTGAGAAGTCCATGCTTCATTTGATCTCAGCTTTCCTAAGGCCATAAATAATGAAAGACAAATTTTAACTTCTTAGTATTTCCAATGAAGTCATCAGGCATAAAAGCATGGCAATGAAACAGCATTAGGAAATGAGCAGGCTCGTTGTACATCAATAGAAACAACATCTGTTGGGTCCTGCTCTCTGCACTCGGTGTTCTTCAAAACAGGTGCTTAATTTTCCTGTGCTAATAAGTCTGTGTAAATTGAAACATTATATCATCTTCATGGGAAGTACTGATTCTTCCTTCCCTCGAAACAAATATTTGTTAAACCCTTTCAATATCTCCTAATTTTAAAAGCCTTGTTTTAAAACCACACATTAATCATTAAGCCCATGGCAACTGAGTGGTCGATATTACTCTTATAAGAATAGAAAGCACAATGAGAATTTGAAACTTATATCAGGTATTATTAACTTAATAGCACCTGGCAGTGTTGAGCATAAAAGAATTTCTCCTTGGTATTGAAGTATAGTTGACACACAATGCTATTTTAGTTTCGGGTGTACGACTTAGTGATTCGACAATTCCATGCATTACACAACGCTCTCCATGGTTAGTGTGGTTGCCATTCGTTATTACAATATCATTGACTACATATATTCTCTATGTTGTACTTTTCATCTCTGTGACTTATTCATTTATAACTGAAAGTTTGTACCTCTTAACTATCTTCACCTATTTCATGCATCTTCTTACTCTTTCCTCCTCTAGCAGCTACCAGTTTGTTTTCTGTATTTGTGAACCTGTATCTGTTTGTTTGATCGTTTGTTTTGTATTTTAGATTCCACATATAAGCAAAATCATATGGCATTTATTTTTTTCTGTCTGACTTACTTCACTTAGCATAATACTCTCTCGGCCCATCCATGTTGTCATGAATGGCAAGATCTCATTCTTTTTGATGGCTGAGTAATATTCCATCGTGCATATACACCACATCTTCTTTATCCATTCATCCATTGATGGACACTTGGGCTGCTTCCATAGCTTGGCTGTTATAAATAATCCTGCAATAAGCATAGGGTGCATATATCCTTTCAAATTGGTGTTTTCATTTTCTTTGGGTAAACACCCAACAGAGAAATTATTGGATCATATGGCATTTCTATTTTTCAGTTTTTGAGGAGCCTCCATACTGTTTTCCATGGAGGCTGTGACAATTTACATTCTCATTAACGGTGCATGAGGTTTCCTTTTTCTCTACAACCTCGCCAATACTTGTTGTTTCTTGCCCTTTGGTATTAGCCATTTTGATGAGTGTGAATCATATATCATCATGGTTTTGATTTGCTTTTCCCTGATGACAAGTGATGTTGAGCATCATTTCATGTGTCCATTGGTCATCTGTATGTTTTCTTTGGTGAAATGACTGTTCAGGTACTCTACCTTAATCAGATTATTTGTGCTTTTGGTGTTGAGTTGTATAAATTCTTTATATAGTTTGAATATTAACCCTTTATTGGACGAATCATTTGCAAATACCTTTTCCCATTCAGCAGGTCACCTTTTGTTTTGTTGATGATTTCCTTTTGCTGTGCAAAAGCTTAATTTTAGTTTGATGTAGTCCTCATAGTTTATTTTTGCTTTTGTTTCCCGTATCTGAGGAGACATATCCAGAAAAATGTTACTAAGTCTGATGTCCAAGAGATTACTACCAGAGTGTCTGGGTGGCTCAGTTGGTTAAGCTTCAGTGTTCGGCTCAGGTCATGATCCCGAGGTCCTGGGATAGGGCCCCGCATCAGGATCTCTGCTTGGAGAACTCCTTCTCCCTCTGCCTGCCACTCTGCCTCCTTGTGCTCTCTCTCTGCCAAATAAATAAAGAAAATAGTTTTTTAAAAAAGAGATTACTGCCCATGTTTTCTTTTAGGAGTTTTATAGCTTCAGGTCTCACATTTAGGTCCTTAATCCATTTTGAGTTGTGATGTAAGAGAGTGGGTCTCGTTTCATTCTTTTGCCTATAGCTGGAAGTTTTCACAACACCATTTATTGAAGGGACTGTCTTTTTTCCATTGGATATCTTTCCTCCCTTGTTGCATATTAACTGACCATATAAGCATGAGTTTACTTCGAGACTGTCTTGTTCCACTTATCTACATGTGTATTTTTTGTGCCAGTACTCCATTGCTTTAATTACTATACCTTAGTAATATATCTTGAAACCTGAGATTGGTAGCTAGAGGTGAAATGGAGATAGTAACTGAGCCGTTGGACAGAAGACTAGGGTGGGATGTGAGAACTCTGACTGTGGTAGGGTGACAGGTGGACCAGATTTTTAAACTGTCCTGGTACTCTGAGGGCCAACAGTATGTGGTACCTTTTCTTTCTGTAGGGTCTGGGTACTTGGCTTTTCTTGAATTCTCCTGACAACTAACCATGTACCTATAATTCTAACATCTCTCATTTCCCTGGAGATTCAACCAACTAGATCCTTATTAACTGAAATAACTTGAGTAAAATTATATTTTGCAAAAGGTGCACACACACACACAATTCCTTAATCATTCTTCCTAGATTCTAACCAGTGATTTAAAGTAAAACCGAACATTTATGAAATCATGAGAGAAATAACCCTACATTTGAGACAAATAATGATATGGAAACCATTCTGAGAGTTAGTGAATTGAATAATTCTCACCAAGGTTAGTTTATATATATATATTATATATAATATAATATATAATATATATATATATATATATATATATATACACCAAAAAAGGATAATAGTTATATTTTTAAAAAATAATAGCAAGAGCTGTGAAATATATAAAGGTTAGGTTCTGGATACTTTGACATTTTAAATGAAGTCGTGTCAAATACAATACACTCAAGCATATTTAACATTATATTAACAAAGATATTAAGAAATTGGAGAGCATAACTGCTTATAGAATGGAATATAAGGGATCTTAAGCTTTGAAAAAATTGTAAGTTATCTATTAGCTTGAAAAAATAAACATAACGTTCATCCAGTATTGAATCTTTGGCTGATACACAAAATTGTGTTTTCCAGAAAAAATCCTGCCAGATAATACTTCATCAATTATAGATATAGGATTATATGGTAAGTCCAAAATCATTTTTGGGACTAGTATTTGAGAAACCTACAGAGACTGAAAGTAAAAGATAGTCAGATGCAATGTTCTTACTGCACATATTTTTAAAGTGCCAAATATCTGGGAGAACACCAGAAAACAAATTTCTAAATTATACCCCAAAGCCACTGGCTAGTATGTGGTCTGATGTCACAAAAATTCAGTGATTATAACAATGTTGTTCCTTGTCTCTTCCTGTCCATAGGTATGTGTGATCTCATCCAATTGTATCCGAGCTCGTAAATTTTCCATCCAGCTGTATTCAACCCTACTTTTACGGAACTATCTTGATGCAAACATTTCAAAAATAATTTTTTGGGTGATAGAAAATGGTTGGAGATTTAAATTGTTATGACTACCCTCTGTAGCTTGGAGTTTTTTGAGTGAATGCTTTTCAAGGTCTATGTCGGGCACTACGTGGGAAGCTCTGTGAGGACAAGGACTATATTTATTTCACATACGACTCTCTCGCTGGTAGGTAGCTTAGTAACAGGCACATACAAGATGGTCAATAAGGGTTAGGTAAATTAGGGCAACCCGGGTGGCTCAGTGGGTTAGCGCCTGCCTTCAGCCCAGGGTGTGATCCTGGAGACCCAGGATTGAGTCCCATGTCGTGCTCCCTGCATGGAGCCTGCTTCTCTCTCTGCCTGTGTCTCTGTCTCTCTCTGTATGTCTCATTAATAAATAAATAAAAATCTTTAAAAAAAGATTAGGTAAATTAATAATAATGGAAAATGGTTTTAAAATCTCTCTGTCCAATCTTCCAATCCTGCCATTGCTTTCCAGTTGTTAATTCTTTATCTCTCGATCCTTCCTGGTACAGTTTAGATATATAGAAATCTAAAGCAAGATAGTAGGGTTATGAATAATACAAATGAAGAGGTGCTTTAAAATTTGACTTTCTAGAACAGTGAGAAAGAAACTTGATCAATATTAATTCTCTCAGTATTTTATTCAATTTTCTTGGAAGATTTTCCAGAGATTTAGTAAGCTAGAATTTTGATGATTTGCTGCAGTTGACAAATAAGATAGAATTATGTGTTGATTGGAACTAAATGGAACCAAAGATTCCAATGCAGGTCCTACCAGCTGCAATCAATTATTTTCAATATACCATGGTGTTTTCCACAACACACTATTTATTACTGAATTGAAAATCAGATTTTAAATGATAAGAGAAGCTTTTATTTATAGACATATACTTTCTCTCATCATTCTTTATCTTTTTTTGGGGGAGAGAGAAAGCATGGGAGATGGAAGCTGGGGGAGGAGAGGCAGAGGGAGAGGGAGAGAGAGAATTCCAAGTGGGCTCCACACTCAGCTAGAAGCCTGACATGGGACTTGATCCCATGACCCTGAGGTCATGACCTGAGTGGAAATCAAGAGTGCTTATCTGACTGAGTCACTCAGGAGCCCAGTCTTTCAATTTTTGAATTCTTGCAGGGAACAATGTTTGCTGATCTGGAATTCATCTGGAGTTGCTTCTCTTTAATTTCAATTATTTATGATCATCTTATAAAAAGAAAAGAGAGATTTATTTATAATTCTTTTAGTATTTGTTGTTTTGTAGATAGTTTCCATGCTAAGAAAACACATTTGTTGCCCACGGCACTGTCACTACTAATATATCCCCTTATTATTTTGACTAAACATTGTTTTTATATTTTACTGAATAAACTGTAAAACTGAAGACCTTTATTTACCACTCCTCCAAGACATAAAATCTTTAATTATCAGCAGACTTAAATATTTGTGAACAAACCAATGTTATTTCCCTATAATCTGTTTCGTTCCTTTTCTCCCTGACTCCCTCTGTCCTTCTGCCTGTCTGTCTCTGTCACTCCCTCCCCCTCTCTCCTAGCCTTCTCATTATGCTACATTCTGACTAAAATTAAAACATAAACTTTTAGAAGTAGTTTTCTTTAAATCAGAAGGTGAAGTCATTTGGTGAGACCAATACTTAAGTGGTGCCCAGTTCCACTTAGGCAAACCTCCATCTGCTTTGCCAAACAGGTTTGGCTGCTAGGATTGACTTGACCTATCAAATTATTGGAGAAAACAAACTCAAGTCAGGCAAACAATGCTTTATCTGCTTTTTAAAAACAATGTCAAAGTTTTGCTTTTTGAGCTGGCTTAAAAGTGTTTTTATCTTTTAATTAATTTTTTAAAAGATTTTATTTATTTATTTGAGAGAGAGTGAGAGAGCACAAGCAGAGGGAGAGGGAGAAGCAGGCCCGTGCTGAGCAAGGGGGAGCCCCATCTCCCCCATGTGGGGCTCAATGCCAGGACCCCGGGACCATGACCCGAGCCGAAGGCAGATGCTTAACTGACTGAGCCACTCAGGCACCCCTAAAAGTGTTTTTAAAATGGTAACATTTTGTTTACATAATCTCTGTTTAATTAATGTGTTTTATGTAAATATTAGCATTGGTTCAGGTAATACAAAAATGGACCAAAAAAAAAAAAAAATCCGGTTCCTGATTCCTGACAATAAGAAATGATTCCTGATTCCTGCAACTTTTTACTCTCTGGGGAGGGGAATGAGATAAATATATAGTATATACGGTAGATTATACTGCACTCTCTGTTTTAAGTAACAGCTGTTGGGGGACATGCTAGGTTGTGGGAGTTGAGGTATGAATCATTGAACATCATCTAAATAAAAGCTGGAATATACGTTCTACTGGAATTTCCAAAAATCAGCTCGCAGATGGAGAGAGAGGAGGGGAAGGTAAGGGGCTGAGCAAATTATAAGAGTCAAGCACTCCTAAGGAGCCCCTCAACGCTTTCATGACGAACAGCCATGAAACACCACGTGGATGTTTACCATCTAGCCTTGACATTCAGGATGGAACCTTCGGATCTGAGCGCCAGATCCAATCTTTCCTCGGTTTCCCTTGGGTTCAGAAATGGACACTTCTATACAGACAATTACTTAAGCCAAAAATTGAGGAGCTGTTCTTTGTTTCTCTCCTGTCAGTCCATCACAATCCAACAGCGAGCTGGATTGGCTTTACCTCCAAGTATTTCCCTATCGTTTCATTTATTTTTATCCTGACCATCACCACCTACACCCATTCATCATAACCACTTGGATAATAAGCCACCCTCCCTAGCACCCGTCTTCTACCCAACATCCATAATACTGCTTTTAACTTATCAAGCAAATCATATGTTTCTTTGGAAATCTTCAGTAGCTCCCTATTACACTTGAAATTAAACATACCCTCCCCCCGCCCAAACTTGACTGAGTCAGTTCTCAACTCAAATATCCTTTTCTCAGAGATCTTCCTGGGCTTTCCTATCTAAAGTATCTTTTCTCCCTGTGACTCTCTACTGCCCCAAGCTTACTTTTATTAGCTTATCAGAACTTATTGCAATGTGATATTAACTTACTAATTTATTTGCTTGTTTATTTTCCATTTTTATCCCACTGAAAATGAGGCTCTTTGAAGGTAGGAACAGTGTTTGTCATATACAGGGTCCCCATCCCCAGCTTCTAAAAAGTACCTAGTACCTTGCAGGCACTCCATATATGTTTGGTGAATGAATGATTGAATGAATAAACAAATCAACTTATCAAGGAAGCACAACTGTCATCAAGTACTGTCATAAATTAGTCAAAAACAGTTTCTGCTGGAAAAACCCAATTCTCTGTGAAGTAGGTTTGCTAGACCCAGAGACTTGGGGTCATGCTGCAGAAATACGGATTTTGGAAAAAAAAAAAAGAAAAAGGATAAATATTTTAAAATATATATGGACAAGATAGAGAAATGTAAATTCAGTTTACAATTATTTGGATTCAAATTGCTCCTTTCTTTAGTATATTATTTCACCCAATTGATGAAATGATTATTATTACTTTACACTAGACGCATTATGAGATATGAGGTGTTCAGTACATTTTGTGTCTAATGTAAGACTTGTAAAATCTAGTTTGATAACTGAATCAGAATGAAAATATTGTAATAGGCTGAAATGGTTGTCTAAACTTAACAGAAAGCCAATAAGGGTAAACATAGGAATTAGCAGACTCTTACAACGTGGGTTGTCCAAATTGGTTTAAACATGATGACACTCAGGAAAAAAAAAAAAAAAAACATCTGAAAGTTACCTAGCTGCCAGTTCAAGAGCAGTCAGACAGGACGGAGCCTACAAAAATTCCTCGATGGCCCTCATAGAAGTTTATACTCTGTCCCAAACCAGAGAATTTTGTTGTAAGAAGCAGAGCAAGAACAAGGACTAGAAATGGCAAGCAGTAGATTTAAATATCAAATTGGGATGCATTTTTCTAGTGATCCGAGAAGTTTTGGGAGCAACATATTCTGGTACTTGTTGGTTGACTATTTTTCGGAGTAATTGTGAAGACTCTTCATGCTGTACATGTTTTTCTGGACATTTACAGATTTCCAACAAAGAGTGTACCATGCTGAACCCTTCAAAGAGAAATAGGTAAAATGCATTAGAATACCAAGAGAATCTAGGAAATATGTACTATCATAAATAAAGGAGTGTAGCAAGAGAACCCCCTTGTGGATGAGGACTGTAACTAGAACTAGTCAGATTTTTCTTACCAGAGACCCAGTATTCTTAAATCAGGAGTTCATTGTACCCCATCCACCAACTTGATGTCACCATTTTTTTTCTGGTTTTGTTTGCTTTTCGTTTCTCTCTTTGAAAAACAATTTCTTGAAGTATGACACACAGAGACAAGTATGTAAATCACAAGGGTATAGCTCCCTGAATTATCACAAATTGAACACGTCTGTGTAACTAGCACCCAGATCCAGAAAGGGATATTGCTGGCACCCAGAATATTCCCTTTGTCCCTGCTTCTAATCAGTACCCCTGCAAGGGCAGCCATTGTTTTGATGTTTAACACCACAGGCAGGTTTTGATTATGCTTGGACTTTGAACGGTATGTATTCTTTTTCCATCTGGCTTCTTTGACTTAACATGGTGTCTGTGGATTCAGGTACGTTCATTGTGTCATAGGTGTGGTTCTTCTGTTCTCAGTGCTGGACCATATTGCATTTTGTGCATATATCATAATACATTTGTTCTGTGGTTAGTGGGGTTTTGAGCAGTTTTCAGTCTGGGAAATTATAAACAGCGCTACAACGAACATTCTTGTGCACGTCCTCTGGTGGGTGTGCTTATGAGGAGGCACATGTGCTAGAATTGCTGGGAGCATAGCTATGCGTGTGCTCGGCTTTCATTGCTATTGCCCAGGAGTTTTTCAAGTAGTCGCACCATTTTCTAGCTACACAACCAGAATGGCTATTGTGTCACATTCTGGATAACCCATGGTTGCTCTTTTTCGTTTTAGGTGAATAGTAGTATCTCGCTGTGGTTTTACTTTTTCATTTTCTTGATGGCTGATAAAGTCGAGTACCTTTGGGTATACCTACTGGCCATTGAGGAAGTGCTCATTTTTCTATTGGTTTGCCTCTTCTGATTTGTGGGTGTTCTCGAAACATTCTGCAGAGGAGTTCTCTGTTGGATACAAGAATTGAAAAATCTCCTCTCCGAATTTGTGGGATGGTTTTTTCATTTTCAGTGCTGTGTCATTTGATAAGAAATCCTTCATTTTTAAGATTTTTCACTTTATCAGATTTTATGGTTAGCGTGTCTTGCATCTTGTTTAGGAACGCTTCGTCTACTCCAAAGTTTGGAAATGTTCTCGTATAACTTTCTTCTAAAAGTAAGATTATTTATTCAGATTGGCAACTCACCTGGAAATTTTTGAATATGGATCAACATTAATTTCATTTCCTGTAAAGCTCTCTGGTTGACTCAGAACCATTTATTGAATAAATCACCATTTCTGACTGGGGGGAGGGGGCAGATGGTGGAAGAGTAGGGTCCCCAAGTCACCGGTCCCCACCGACTTACCTAGATAACTTTCAAATCATCCTGAAAACCTACGAATTTGGTGTGAGATTTAAAGAGAGAACAGCCTGGAATGCTACAGTGAGAAGAGTTTGTGCTTCTATCAAGGTAGGAAGGTGGGAAAAAAATAATAAAGAAATAAAAAAGGCATCCAAGGGGGAGGGGTCCCCGAGGAGCTGGGCTAAGGCCCTGCAGCAAGTGCCCCCAGGACAGGAGAGCCCAGGCCTGGAGAAGCAGGAGCTTCATTGATCTTCCTGGGCAAAGGCGCTCGCAGGGAGTTGGAGCAGGAGTCCAGGAGAGGAGGAGATGCGCTCAGGCTCCGGGGGGGCACTAACAGAGCACCTGCACCCCAGGGAGAGCACCCCACCGTGGCTGAGCTCCCTAAAGGGCTGCAGCGCTACCCTGGAGCCCAGGGCATGGGGACACAGCCCAGGATCCGGCGTTCCCCCGGGGACAGGCAGAGGCGGGAGGGCCCAGGACAGCAAGGTCACTCCTGCCACCCGGCAGCCCCAAGCTCTGCAGATCAGCGCCCCCGCCCCCGGAGCATCCAGGCCCCTGCAGACTGGGAGCTCTGGGAGTTACTGCAGGAGCTGACTCCAGGGCTGGAGAGCTGGCCGTTGCCACTGTAGTTGTTCCTCCTGGGGTCACCTTGTACCTGGGACTGAGCAGGGGCCTCACAGGATAAACACCTCCCACTGAGCCATGCACCTGGCAGGGTGCTGGGCAGCTCCCCCAGGTGCTCACACCTGAGAATCAGTACAGCAGGCCCCTCCCCCAGAAGACCAGCTAGAAAGACAGGTGAAAAGCAACTTATTGACCAAGCAGCACTAGAAAGGTCCAGGGGAAGTCGAGGGATTTACAGTATATAGAATCAGAGGATACTCCCCCTTGTTTTCTGTTTTCTGTTTGAACCTCCCCCTTTTTTTTTCTGTTTTTTTTTTCCACTCTCTTTTTCTCCTTTTTCCAGTACAACTTGTTTTTGGCCACTCTGCATTGAGCAAAATGACTGGAAGGAAAAACTCACCTCAAAAGGAAGAATCAGAAACAGTCCTCTCTCCCGCAGAGTTACAAAATTTGGATTACAATTCAATGTCAGAAAGCCAATTCAGAAGCACAATTATAAAGCTACTGGTGGCTCTAGAAAAAAGCATAAAGGGTTCAAGAGACTTAATGACTGCAGAATTTAGATCTCATCAGGCCGAAATTAAAAATCAATTAAATGAGATGCAATCCAAACCGGAGGTCCTAACGACAAGGGTTAATGAGGTAGAAGAACGAGTGAGTGACATAGAAGACAACTTGATGGCAAAGAAGGAAACTAAGAAAAAAGAGAAAAACAAATTAAAGATCATGAGGATAGATTAAGGGAAATAAATAACACCCTCAGAAGGAAAAATCCACATTTAATTGGGGTTCCCAAGGGCGCCGAAAGGGACAGAGGTCCAGAATGTGTATTTGAACAAATCATAGCTGAGAACTTCCCTAACTTGGGAAGGGAAACAGGCATTCAGATCCAGGAGATAGAGAGATTCCCCCCCTAAAATCAATAAAAACCGCTCAACACCTCGACATTTAATAGTGAAACTTGTAAATTCCAAAGATAAAGAGAAGATCCTTAAAGAAAGCAGCAAAAGACAAGAAATCCCTAACTCTTATGGGGAGAAGCATTAGGATAACAGCAGACCTCTCCACAGAGATCTGGCAGGCCAGAAAGGGCTGTCAGGGTATATTCAGGGTCCTAAATGAGAAGAACATGCAGCCAAGAATACTTTATCCAGCAAGGCTCTCATTCAGGATAGAAGGAAAGATAAAAAGCTTCCAAGATAGGCAGAAACTGAAAGAATATATGACCACCAAACCGGCTCTCCAAGAAATAATAAGGGGGACCCTATAAAAGAAAGAGGAAGTCCAAGGAAACAATTCACAAAAACAGGGACTGAATAGGTATCATAATGACACTAAATTCATATCTTTCAATAATAACTCTGAACGTGAATGGGCTAAATGATCCCATCAAAAAGAGCAGGGTTTCAGACTGGATAAAAAAGCAAGACACATCTATTTGCTGTCTACAAGAGACTCATTTTAAACATAAGGACACCTACAGCCTAAAAATAAAAGGTTGGAGATCCATTTCCCATTCAAATGGTCGTCAAAAGAAAGCAGGGGTAGCAATCCTTATATCAGATAAATTAAAGTTTATCCCAAAGACTGTAGTAAGAGATGAAGAGGGACACTATATCATACTTAAAGGATCTATCCAACAAGAGGACCTAACAATCATCAATATTTATGTCCCGAATGTGGGAGCTGCCAAGTATATCAATCAATTAATAACCAAAGTTAAGACATACCTAGATAATAATACACTTATACTTGGTGACCTGAATGCAGCGCTTTCTACAATTGACAGATCTTCTAAGCACAACATCTCCAAAGAAACGAGAGCTTTAAATGATACACTGGACCAGATGGATTTCACAGATATTTACATCCAAATGCAACTGAAAACACATTCTTCTCAAGTGCACATGGACTTTTCTCCAGAGTAGACCACATACTGGGTCACGAATCAGGTTTTAACTGATACCAAAAGATTGAGATGGTCCTCTGCATATTTTTCAGACCATAATGCTTTGAAATTAGAACTAAATCACAAGAAGAAGTTTGGAGGGATTTCAAACACGTGGAGGTTAAGGACCATCCTGGTAAAAGATGAAAGGGTCAACCAGGAAATTAGGGAAGAATTAAAAAGATTCATGGAAACTAATAAGAATGAAGATACAACCGTTCAAAATCTTTGAGATGCAGCAAAAGCAGTCCTGAGGAGGAAATACATCGCAATACAAGCATCCATCCAAAAACTGGAAAGAACTCAAATACAAAAGCTAACCTTGCACCTAAAGGAGCTGGAGAAAAAACAGCAAATAGATCCTATACCCAGCAGAAGAAGAGAGTTAATAAAGATTCGAGCAGAACTCAATGAAATAGAGACCAGAAGAACTGTGGAACAGATTAACAAAACCAGGAGTTGGTTCTTTGAAAGAATTAATAAGATAGATAAACTATTAGCCAGCCTTATTACAAAGAAGAGAGAAGAATCAAATTAATAAAATCATGAATGAGGAAGGAGAGATCACCACCAATACCAAGGAAATACAAATGATCTTAAAAACTTATTATGAGCAGCTTTACGCCAATAAATCAAGCAATCTAGAAGAAATGGATGCATTTCTGGAAAACCACAAACTACCAAAACTGGAACAGGAAGAAATAGAAAACCTGAACAGGCCAATAACCAGGGAGGAAATTGAAGCAGTCATCAAAAACCTCCCAAGACACAAGAGTCCAGGGCCAGATGGCTTCCCAGGGGAATTCTATCAAACGTTTAAAGAAGAAACCATACCTATTCTACTAAAGCTGTTTGGAAAGATAGAAAGGGATGGAATACTTCCAAACTCGTTCTATGAGGCCAGCACCACCTTAATTCCAAAACCAGACAAAGACCCCACCAAAAAGGAGAATTGACCAATATCCCTGATGAACATGGATGCAAAAATTCTCAACAAGATACTAGCCAATAGGATCCAACAATACATTAAGAACATTATTCACCATGATCAAGTGGGATTTATCCCTGGGATGCAAGGCTGGTTCAACACTCGTAAAGCAATCGATGAGATTGATCATATCAGCAAGAGAAAAGACAAGAACCATATGATCCTCTCAATAGATGCAGAGGAAGCATTTGACAAACTACAGCATCCATTCCTGATCAAAACTCTTCAAAGTATAGGGATGGAGGGAACATTCCTCAGCATCTTAAAAGCCATCTATGAAAAGCCCACAGCAAATATCATTCTCAATGGGGAAGCACTGGGAGCCTTTCCCCTAAGATCAGGAACAGGACAGGGATGTCCACTCTCACCACTGCTATTCAACATAGTACTAGAAGTCCTAGCCTCAGCAATCAGGCAACAAAAAGAAATAAAAAGCATTCAAATTGGCAAAGAGGAGTCAAATTCTCCCCCTTTGCAGATGACATGATACTGTACCTAGTAAACCCAAAAGTCTCCACCCCAAGATTGCTAGAACTCATACAGCAATTTGGTAGCATGGCAGGATACAAAATCAATGCCCAAAAGTCAGTGGCATTTCCATACACTAACAATGAGACTGAAGAAAGAGAAATTAAGGAGTCAATCCCATTTACAATTGCACCCAAAAGCATAAGATACCTAGGAATAAACCTAACCAAAGAGGTAAAGGATCTATACCCTAAAAACTACAGAACTCTTCTGAAAGAAATTGAGGAAGACACAAAGAGATGGAAAAATATCCCATGCTCATGGATTGGAAGAATTAATATTGTGGAAATGTCAGTGTTACCCAGGCCAATTTACACGTTTAATGCAATCCCTGTCAAATACCATGGACTTTCTTCAGAGAGTTGGAACAAATCATCTTAAGATTTGTGTGGAATTAGAAAAGACCCCGAATAGCCAGGGGAATTTTAAAAAAGAAAACCATAGCTGGGGGCATCACAATGCCAGATTTCAGGTTGTACTACAAAGTTGTTGTCATCAAGACAGTGTGTTACTGACACAAAAACAGACGCCTGCATCAATGGAACAGAATAGAGAACCCAGAAATGGGCCCTCAACTCTATGGTCAACTAATATTTGACAAAGCAGGAAAAACTATCCATTAGTAAAAAGACAGTCTCTTCAATAAATGGTGCTGGGAAAATTGGACATCCACACGCAGAAAAATGAAACTAGACCATTCTCTTACACCAGACACAAAGATAAACTCAAAGTGGATGAAAGATGTAAATGTGAGACAAGAATCCATCAAAATCCTAGAGGAGAACACAGGCAACACCTTTTTGAACTTGGCCACAGCAACTTCTTGCAAGATACATCCATGAAAGCAAGAGAAACAAAAGCAAAAATGAACTATTGGGACTTCATCAAGATAAGAAGCTTCTGCACAGCAAAGGATACAGTCAATAAAACTAAAAGACAACCTACAGAATGGGAGAAGATATTTGCAAATGACCTATCAGATAAAGGGCTAGTTTCCAAGATCTATAAAGAACTTATTAAACACAACAGCAAAGAAACAAACAGTCCAATCATGAAATGGGCAAAAGATGTGAACAGAAATCTCACAGAGGAAGACATAGACATGGCCAACAAGCACATGAGAAAATGCTCCGCATCACTGGCCACCAGGGAAATACAAATCAAAACCACAATGAGATCCCACCTCACACCAGTGAGAATGGGGAAAATTAACAAGACAGGAAACCACAAAAGTTGGAGACAATGTGGAGAGAGGGGAACCCTCTTGCACTGTTGGTGGGACTGTGAACTGGTGCAGCCACTCTGGAAAACTGTGTGGAGGTTCCTCAAAGAGTTAAAAATAGACCTGCCCTACGACCCAGCAATTGCACTGCTGGGGATTTACCCCAAAGGTACAGATGCAGTGAAATGCCAGGACACCTGCACCCCGATGTTTAGAGCAGCAATGTCCACAAGAGCCAAACTGTGGAAGGAGCCTTGGTGTCCATCGAAAGATGAATGGATAAAGAAGATGTGGTTTATGTGTACAATGGAATATTCCTCAGCCATTAGAAATGACAAATACCCACTATTTGCTTCGACCTGGAGGGACCTAAGGGGTATTGTGCTGAGTGAAACAAGTCAATCAGAAAAGGACAAACATTATATGGTTTCATTCATTTGGGGAATATAAAAATTCGTGAAAGGGAATAAATAGAAAGGAGAGAAAATGAGTGAAAATATCAGTGAGGGTGACAAAACATGAGAGACACCTAACTCTGGGAAATGGACAAGGCATAGTGGAAGGGGAAGTGGGTGGTTGAGGTGACTGGGTGATGGGCACTGAGGGGGGCACTTGGCGGGATGAGCATATCAGGTGACTATGTATGAGTCTGTCTCTGGCCTCTATTCTGTTCAGTTGGTCAGTTTGTCTCTCTTTCATCAATCCTCATGTTTATTTCGGTTTTACAATAGTTCCATGTAGTCTTCAAGTTTTGCTCTTCTTCTTTTGTTTCAGTTATCAATTTATTTTCTCCTAGTTCTAAAATTTTCCTTTAGTGTGGACTCTCTGAAATGGAAATGATCCCTTCAAATGTTTTTTCCCTGCCTGCTCGCTCAAAGTTCAGATTTGTCAGTAGGAGTCACTGGAGAGACACTGCATGAGAAGGGTTTTGCTTCCTGGTTCTGCAAGTTCTGAAACCTGTGGTTTCTCCAGGGTTCAGTTTACTATTACGTAGTCCTCTAATATTTAAAATAATTCACTAGTAGAGGTTAGGGTTTAGGCCTTTCTTTGTAAGAAGATTTTCCTTTAAATTTTTATGTTGTGGTAATTCTAGATTTATGGACAAATTGCAAACATAGTGGAGTGTTCCCATATGCTCTCAACCCAGCTTCCTCTAATATTAGCATCTTCCATAACCATAATATAATTACCAAATTAGGAACTTAATATTGATATTATACTATTAACTAAATTACAGGTGTCATTCAAGTTCATCAGTTTTTCTGCTAGTTTCTTTGTCTCAGGATCCGCAGAAGGGCCTGCATGGTATTTAGTTGTCTTTTTACTCTCCAATCTATGAGTTCCTCATCCTCTCCTTGTCTTTTATGGCCTCAACACTTTTAAAGAATTCTAGTCAGTTATTTTATAAAATACCTCTCATTTTGAGTTTGTCAGATGTTTTCTCATGATTAGATGAAGGTAATGAATTTCTGGCAAGAACATCATAGGTGATGTGCTCCTTTCAGTACATGGTAACTGGAAGTACATGATATCAATATGTCTATCCTGTCAATGTTAACCTCTGTCACTTAGTAAAGGTGGTGTCTGTAGGATTTCTCTACTTTAAATTACTATTTTTTCCCTTCAAAATTAATAAATATCTTGGAGAAGATACTTTGAGACTGTAAATATCCTATTTCTTCTCAAATTTATGCTTACTAATTTTAGCATTCATTGATGGAGCTTCCCTACAGAAATGATTACCATGAAATTTACCTAATGTTGATTTTGTATTTTTCTTATTTTTTTCTACCATTATTAATTGGAACTCAAAGCTGTAGTTTATCACTCATTTATTAAATTGTTTGTTTATATCAGCATGGACTCATGGCTACCTATTTTATTCTGTGGGTTGTAATTCAATATTACCATTATTTATTTTGGTTCTCAAATTATTCCTCCTTTGGCCATTCTTTGTCTTTTTGATGTGCAGCCATTTTTTTTTGAGCACCTCCTTATTTTCGGGCACCACAAGATAGCATAGGTTCATTTCATGTTTTTCCTGTCCCAGACCTGGAATCAAATATTTCTCCAGGGAGCTCTGGTTCCTTTTATTGGAGAATGGTATTTGGAAACCAAGATCTTAGAGCCAAGTGCGCTCTCTGCTACAGGGTCATCGCTTTCAGGCTTTCTCACTGGACAGATCCAGGAATATATGACGGTAGTCTTCTTCCTTTTCTTGTAACTTCTCTGACAAAGAGAAGCCCAGCTCTTAATATTTGTAATAAATTTACTTTTCTCTTCAACATTAATTTGTTTCAAAATTGGTAACTCAAGCCCCTGTTGCTAACACATTGATTGACTAGAGTACAGTGTTGTACGGTTCCCTTTGCCTTCGGCCTTACAGTACAGTCAAAATACTGTTTCCACCGTTACTCAGGTTAGTTCTTTTCCTCTCTCCCTCTCCCCCCAAGGGTGCTTATGTTATTTATGTGCACACAGTTAGATTCATTTATTATTGCCTGTATGGGATTTTGGGTTCTGCCCACATCTTGATTGACTTTAATTGTTTAGATACTGATTTTTTATGGCACATGAAATTTGACTATAGCTCTAAGAGTAAAAGCCACTCAAAGGATATATCTAGAGAAGTGATGCTGTCCCTCATACCTGCTACCTCCTATTCATCCCCTTTTTATTTTACCCCTTCCCACCTGTTAGTAACCAGTCTCTTTAGTTTCTGGCTTTTCATCCCTGTATTTGCAAAAATGAGTGCAAAATAGCTCCTTTTCTTTCTTTCTTTCTTTCTTTCTTTCTTTCTTTCTTTCTTTCTTTCTTTCTTTCTTTCTTTTCTTTCCTTCTTTCTTTCTTTCTTTTTCTTTTTACATATAAGGTGGATTACTACAGATCCTCTTTCTTGCACTTGCTTTTTTCACTTAACAGTATATTCTCGAAATTGTTTCCTACCAGTTCAGAGATCTTCTTTATTGTTTGACAACTACCTAGTTCTTTGTGTAATGTACTGTTGTCTCTTCAAGTGCTCTCCTATCTATGAGCATTTAGGTTGTTTCCAATATGTTGCAATTGCAAACAATGCTGCAATGAATAACCTTGTATGCAGGTATTTTTTTGTATTGTTGGAAGTGTATCTTCAGGACAGATTTCTAGGGGAGGGATTGTTGGCCAGGAGGTAACATGTGTGTACTTTACTTACATATCATTCGATTCTCTCCTGAAATGCTGTACCAGTCTGCATTATTACCAGTACTATACGAGTGCCTGTTTTCCCTTAGTTTCACCAACAGAATGTGCCACACTTAAAATTCTTAAAATTTTTAAAGATTTTTAAAATTTATTTATTCATGAGAGATAGAGATAGAGAGAGAGAGAGAGGCAGAGACATAAGCAGAGGGAGAAGCAGCCTCCCTGCAGGGAACCTGATGTGGGACTCGATCCCAGACCCCGAGATCATGCCCTGAGCCGAAGGCAGGTGCTCAACTGCTAAGCCACCCAGGTGTCCCAAAATTCTTAAAATTTTAAAAAAAGATTTTATTTATTTATTCATGAGAGACACACAGAGAGAGAGAAGCAGAGACACAGGCAGAGGGAGAAGCAGGCTCCATGCAGGGAGCCCGATGTGGGACTTGATCCCGGGACTCCAGGACCATGGCCTGGGCCAAAGGTAAACCACTGAGATCCATCCAGGGATCCCCAGAATTCTTAAAATTTTAAATCTGATATATGAAGAATAGCATATCAATGCTTTCTACGTTTTATTTTATTGTCTAGTTATGAGGGTGTTTAACACTTTTTTGTATGTTTGATGGGCATTTTTATAAATTTTTCTTTGTTCTTTCTTTCTGTAGGAAAATTTTTAAAAATGGGTTTAATTTTTTTAAGTCAGAGAGTAGAAAACTTGAATTTTCTTATTTTTTTCTTCTGTCAGTTTTAAGTTGTGTTTTTCTAGATAATTTTCTATTTTATACATATGTTGATGCAAGCTGTGAATAGTATCTTTTAGTCTTTAGAATTAAATCACTAGTGATGTTTCCTCTTTCATATCTAATATTGGTGATTTGTGTTTCATCTTTTCCTCTCTCTTCCCTCACCCTGTTACTCTCTCGATCTGTCTTTCTAGGAATTTATCAATTTTATTTGTCTTTGCAAAGAATCAGCTGTTTGCTCATTATACCATGAGGAGGCCATGTCAAAGAAAGTTGAGACTCCTGGCCAACAGCCCCGGAAAAGCTACTATCCAGGAGACAGAAACAACTTCCAACTTCCAGCATTGGGAGTGAGGTTATAGTGGACCTTTTGTCTGTCCTACATCACATCTGAGATCAAATGAAGCAGAAGCACTTAATGGCTAAAGCATAGAATCTTGTAATTAGTAAACTATTGTTGTTTTAAGTTATTAAATGTTAGAATTGCTTTGTTATGCAATAACAGATAACTGAAACATCAAGATAGAGCTTGTATCATTATCTAGGCTAATCGAGGTAATGTTTTAGATTAGGGATATTAGAAAAATATAGTGACAGCTTTGCTCATGATCTGGATATGGGGGTTAAATAAAGAGAAACAAAGGAGAATTCTTTAATAAAACTGGGTGAGTATTGGTATCTTTTACTAAAATAGGTAGTACTAGGGGAGAAGTGAGTTCATGTTTGGATGCAAGTTCTGTTGTACATCTGTTAAAAATGGGATGCCTTTTATACATCCAGCAGAGATTTCAAGCAAGTCACCTGATATTCTGGGGAGAGGTCCAGACTGAAGACATACATTTGAGAGTCACTGGCATATCAATATATCTGGTGTTTACAGTAATGGGATTGAATCAAATCATCTAGGAGGTGAGAGTGTTGATAGAGAATGAAGACCAGTGTACTAGTCAGGGTTGTACTATAGCAAGCAACCATAATCAACTCATTGACTTAAAGAAAAAGAATGTGTTATGTGGATGTCAACAGAAAAGCTGTGGAAGTAGGTTTGTCCAGGAATCGAGGAAGCAGGGGCACAGCCAAGCTCTTGTCCCTGCAATGGTTCACTTAGGACACTTACCCTAATCGCAACAGGGTATGTACTATCTTAGTACATACCCTGAGTGATTGAGTGATGCTGCACTCAATCCCCGGTCCAATTCTGAAAGTGGAGACCTTCTCAAATGGTGAGAAGTAAGTCCCAAAACTCTGACACAGAGATCCAGAAATGAATTTAAATTGATTTAAAGAAAATGATGACTTATACACTTGAGTTGAAAGAGTGAATTCATATTTCATTTAAGTATGTCTCTATTAGGGTGCCTGGGTGGCTCAATCTATTAACCATCTAATTCTTGATTTCAGCTCAGGTCCTGATCTCAGGGTTCTGGGATTGAGTCTTACATCAAGCTCCATGCTCAGTGGGGAGTCTGCTTGAAGATTCTTTCTCTCCCTCTGGCCCTCCCCCTACTCATGCTCTCTTTCCTTAAAATAAATGAATAAATCTTAAAAAAAACTATCTCTACTTTATGTCCATGGTTATTGTGAACATGTTCTTATGAAACATGCTTTTTCATTTAATAGTAAAAATGATAAATGTCTTTGTAGCAGAATTTTTAAATTTGACATTTATCATACCTTAGTTTTTCACAGCCCCCAATTTGAAATTACATATGCATTATAAATTGTTCTTCCTGAGACTAAGTCTGCGTTCAAATCAGTTCACTTTTTATCTATAATACAGAATAATATTAAATCAATAAATGGTAAACGCTTAATCACAAATAAAGGACATGATTTAATCATAAGAAAAACATTTATTTTTATTCTTTTTATTTTCTCAAAGAGACCATTTTCCTTAAATAAGGTCTAACTCCCTTAAGAAAAGCAGATTGTGTCAAAAAGGTTATTACCAGGCTCTTCTTTAATCTTTGGGGTTTCTAAGTTGTCACACATCTATTTCATTTAATTCATTTCATTTTTTTAAAGATTTTATTTATTCATGAGAGACAGAGAAAGAGGCAAAGACACAGGCAGAGGGAGAAGTAGGCTCCCTGCAGGGAGCCCGATGCTGAACTCGATCCCAGGACTCCAGGATCGCGCCCTGAGCAGAAGGCAGATGCTCAACCACTGAGACACCCTAATTTGTTTGTAATGTATATTAAGCAGCTAGGGTATGGAAAGCAGAGGTGGAGGAAACTACAAAGGAGGAAAGAGAAGGCCAAGGAAGGAAAAATGTTGAGAAGGCAGAAATAACAAAAGAAGGAGCTATGAGATGGGAAGCCAAGTAATTGGAGAGAAAATGAATTCTTCAAGGCAAGATAGTCCTGGGGGACAAATAACCCCGAGTTTGTACCAGGAAGAGGCTGCAGAAGAACAGGAAGAGTGATGAAGGAGACGGAAGGCGAAGCCACACCTTAATGGCCGTCAGATGAGATAGCTCTGGCTCCCTGGTCTTCCTGAACAGCCACATGATAGGGGTGATGCTCACTGCTTTTAGAAGTGGGTCCCTTATCCAGGAATACAGGAATACAGGAATATCTCAAGTGACAAAAAACTTTGGCCATTTCAGTCTTTGAGGTGCAGAGTGTAGGATTTAGACCCTACTACAGGGAGGCCTGGGAATGATTTCAGCCACTCCTTATTACCGCCATAGGACTTGGAAGATGGGAATATCTTCTCTTCATTTTTCTCCATCTTCCATTTTTCTTCTCTTTAAACAGCCTCTATATATTTTTTAAGAAGATTAATTTCCTTATAAATAAATAGTGCTCTCAAAAATTTATGAAAATATCAATGTATTTTTACATATGTGTTTTTAAAACATATTTTTAACTGATTAAAAGTATACAAAGCAGATCTTGTAAGTACTCTAATAGCTCAAAAAAAAAAAAAAGTGGCCATATTACCTCCTAATCTAGAATAGATGACATTAATTCATCCTGTGGTTTTTCTGTGTAAGTAGCTTTTTCATATTCTATTGCCCATGGTCTAATAAATAATAATATTTTTAAAGAACCAGAAGATTATTTTGTGTTTGCCTTAAATTCTTTAATGCATCTAATCCTAATCTTATTCTTAGGGTCATACATTGCCTCATTTGATCTTGTTCCAGGTTGGTTTTAGGAGGATAGAATCTATGTCTGTTTATGTCTCCAGAGTTTAGCACAGAGTGTAGTATATTAGTGCTCAATATATGTTTTATTAAAGAAGAAAGAATGGATGGATGGATGGATGAATGGTTGAAAGAATGAGTAAATGCAAAAGGCTAAAAATTAGTCTCTTTGATTCTAGTCTTGTCCTTTGTTATTGTCAGAAATCCATGATGGCTCCCCAGTGGCCTACCTCTTTGTACAACTTCCTCCCCTTGAGTATGGTGGAGATCTGAAAATGATGCGATATCACTTCCATGATTCATTTATTGTCTTTAAGAAAGAGATTATCTTCCGTGGCCTTGAAAAAAGTAGGTGAGCCCTTAAAAGAAAGGGACCCTTTCTGAAGGCAGAGACTCAAGGCATGAAGATTTGACACAGGGAAGATTCTGCTGCTGACCTCAGAGGATTCTGTTGCTGCCCTGTTGTGTAAGAGGAGTGCAAAGGCCATTGTCAAGCAACTGAGCAACCTCTAGGAACTGAGAATAGCCTCAGGCTGGCAGTCAGCAAAGAACTAAATTCTGCCAATAACCTAAATGAGCTTTGAATCAGATTCTTTCCCCGAGAAAGATGGGACCACCATTGGCTAATACCTTGAGTGAGACACCTTGAGCAAAAATTTTATTTGAGCCATGCTGGGTTTCCCCATCCATGGAAACTGAGCCATAATAAATGTGAAATGTTTTAAAGTCACTAGGTTGGGGCGCTTGGGTGGCTCAGTTGGTTTAAACATCTGCCTTTGGCTCAGGTCATGATCCCGGGGTCCTGGGATGGATCCAGCCCTGAGGCAGGATTCCTTTTTTTTTTTTTTTCTGACATTCCAGCCATAAAATATTTAATATGCTGCTCCTAAGACTTAGAGGTATGCTACATTATATCCACAATAACATTGTTATATGCAAGAGGATTCCATAATATTATGTGTAAAATAATTGCATTACCAATAACATTACACATAACATCGATAATGACTTTTTTTAAATAATAAATTTATTTTTTATTGGTGTTCAATTTGCCAACATACAGAATAACACCCAGTGCTCATCCCGTCAGGCAGGATTCCTGTTTAGCAGGAAGTCTCTTCTCCCTCTGCCTCTGCCCTTCTCCCTGCTTGTTCTCTCTCTCTCTCCTCTCTCTCTCTCTCCCCGTCAAATAAACAAATAAAATACCAAAATAAATAAATAAATAAATAAATAAAGCCTCTAGGTTTATGACATTTGTTACAAAGCAAGAAAAAACTAATTGCTCTTCTTTCAAAGACTTTCAGTTTTGATCATGCCATTCTTCAGGTTTTAGAGTCTTAATATTGTCTTCATGATAAAATCCAACTTAAAGACTTTTAAAATCCTAATCACTTCCCTAGCCTCATTGCTTTCCAGTTTGATGCTGTCAATCTGTTCCAGGCAGGCTAAAATCCTTGGAGGTTCTTGATGACAACTGTGCTCTCTCTTATTTCACTTCTTCCTTGTACTCAGCGGGTACCCAGGGCAGGCTGCCCCCAAATGTACCACATGCATGACATATTGATTATTTTGAATTGAAGCTACTTGGGAAACAGTCAGTGCAAGGATACTTAGAACCTTCTCTGACCCCCAGAAAGCAGGAAATAAATCTCTTCGATGAAAAATATCCTGCCTGTACTAATAAGTAAAAAGACATCCTTATCACCAAAGAGAGAGACTTAAAAGCCAAGAAAGGAGTAGAAATAGACCTAGGGTGCGTGTGTGTGTGTGTGTGTGTGTCCCGGGATCCAGTCCCATGTCGGGCTCCCTGCATGGAGCCTGCTTCTCCCTCTGCCTGTGTCTCTGCCTCTCTCTGTGTGTCTCTCATGAATAAATAAATAAAATATTAAAAAAAGAAAGAAAGAAAGACTTGGTTTTAAACACCAGCCAGTGCCACCACTCTGCTCACTGGATTAATTTGGGCAAAGTCATCAAATGTCCCTAAGTTTCATCTTCATACTTTGAGAAATGAAGATACTAATAGTGATTACTCTGTGAGATTGTTTTGAGAAGAAACTAGGAAAATGCATGCAGTGGCCCAGTGCCAAGCACATAGTTAAATGTACAGAAATGTTAGCTATTAGATTTAGTGCAGTTTTTTATTAATGGCCATTTCATGCAGACCTACGTACTGTAGGCTACAGAGGGGACCAAAGATCTTTCTCATGTGTTCGGCAGAAATCTTTTTTCTCCCTTTTGTTTTCTCTGTCTCTTTTCTCTAGCAAGGAAAACGAAACTTAATGACAGCTGCCTGCTGCCTGCTACTTTGAGTTTCACTTTCTTTTCTTTCAACCACAGAGCTCTCAGTAGAACCTTCGTTCTCCACACTGTGGCTGCTGGAGGCATCAAACAGAGCTGCTAACCAGACATTGAAGCTCCATCCAACTCTTAAAAGCAGGTAAGTGACTTTTTGCCATCCGATGTTTCCTAGCTGTGTATGGAAAATTATCTGTTTTCCTTTCTTTGAAAAAGAATTTCAAATTGCTGCTAATGCAATTTCCTCCTTAATTTTTTTAAAAAAAGATTTTATTTATTTATTCATGAGACAGAGAGAGAGAGAGAGAGAGAGAGAGAGACAGGCAGAAACACAGGCAGAGGGAGAAGCAGGCCCCATGCAGGGAGCCTGACATGGGACTGGATCCAGGGTCTCCAGGGTCACACCCTGGGCTGAAGGCGGCACTAAACCGCTGAGCTACCTGGGCTGCCCTCCTCCTTAATTTTGTTTTGTTCTTTTTTAATGAAAGTTTCCAACACAGGGCACTGCAGAGAGTAGGTAAACTCCAGTGTAATCTTACACAGTTCTATCAGATATTTTTAAATGACTTGCTTTATCCAATTAGGACAGTTTTTCACTCCTGAAAAACAAAAGCATTACAGATAATGTCGAAGTTCTCTGTGAATCTCTCCTACATTCTTTTCTCTTCCCTTCCTTCCTTGAGGGAAATATTATCCAGACTTTGGTATAAATTGTTGTCTTGCCTGTTTTTTATGCTTTTGGTATACACATATGTATCTAAACATGATCTCTAGTCCTTTGTTAACAGTTCATTTAAATGATATCTAAGTGTGTCCATACTAAGTGTGTCATTCTCAACTTGCTTTATTCCACTGAAGATTAATTTTTTGAGCTTTATCAATGTTGATACAAATAGGTCTAGTTCAGTCACTTCAGTGCTCTTTAATATTTCATTGTGTGAATATGCCAAAATGTGTACATCCAATCTCCTAATGTCATCCTAAACAATGCTGCTATGAATGTAGTTGTTCCCCAGAATGATGCATGTCTGCCAAATAATGTGAATATTATTGAATCTCCATATCCAGGTCAACTTGCTATTGCCGGACTTTTGTTTGAATGCGATATGACATCTCATTATTGTTTAATTTACAGTTCTTTGTTTCTAGAATGGCTGAACATTTTTTTCTATGTTTATAGTTCATTTGAGTTACCTCATCTGTGAATGTCTTCTTCGTATACTTTGACTGCTTTTCCATTAGAGACGGTTTTTCCATTAGATGTGACATACGTACGTGCACACACACACCCATTATGATATTACTCAGCTATAAAAAAGGACGAGATCTTGCCATTTGGGACAACACGGGTGGATCTAGAGGAGATTATGGTAAATGAAATAAGCCAAAGAAAAATGCCATCGGATTTCTCTTGCATGTGGAATCTAAAAAAAACAAAGCAAATGAATAAACAGTATGGGTTTATTCATGTGTTCTACTTTTTCTCTTGGTTTCCTATCCTGTTGTTTCATTTCCTCTTGTGTTTATGATGAACGTGAATCACTGAATATAAAAAAAAAACGTGGAGATCATTTGAAGCTAGAAAGATGTTCTCTTCATCTAGACAAGATTTGTTTTGTATTTGCCACGCAGCTTGGAGACATAAGCAATCTTCATTTATCCTAACCCAATCATAGATGGGAAGTACTTAGGAGATGGAGTCAAGCCTGTCCGTTTCCAGTCCACTCTTCCTTCTACCCTGTAGGTCTTCAGAATCCTTGCCCACGGTGGCTTAGTCAGTTAAATGTCTGCATTCGGCTCCATTCATGATCCTGGAGTCCTGGGATGGAGCCCCTGTGATTAAACCCCACATCACCAAATAGGGCTCCTTGCTCAGCAGGAGATTGCCTCTCCCTCTTCCTCTCCCCCTCCCTCTGCTTCTGTTTTCTCTCTCTCTTGCTCACTCACTGTCTCTCATATAAATAAATAAACAAAAATTTTAAAAAATAATCCTTGCCCATGACCTGAGAGGAGGATTGCCAAGACATCCTCTTTGTTGCACTATAGTCCTCTAAGTCTGGGAGTCTAGTAAAACTTTTGCCTAACATCTCAGCATCTTTGGCATCTCTTCTAAAGCTAACAGATGCTCCTTAGGGAAATGTGCTCCCAAATGCCAAGCTTATGTCTCCGTGTTCACTTATTTTCCAAATCTTAGCCCTCCACTGTTTTCAAATATATGTATTTACAATTTATCCTGTGTTCTCTTATTGAAAGAATATTGAAAGAATTGAAAGATTCTTATTGAAAGAATAAGAAAGAATTGAAAGAATTGGCATGATGGCTCATGGTTTATGCTGCTGTAGGACCTCAATGTCTTTTAAATCCTTTCATAGGTCAATTTCTTTCTTTGGGAACTGTTTTCTATATAAGTTCTTTTTTCCTACCTTCTAATCAATGGGTTGGTCAACTATGGCCTGTGTGACACCCACCTGTTTTGGTAAAAGGGGCTTTACATATTGTCTCTGTTTTTGTGTCACATTGGCAAAGTTGAGTCATTGTGGCAGAGGCCATATGGCCCGCAAAGCCTAAAATATTTACTGTTTGTTATTAAGAAAAACATTTGCTGATCAGTGTTCTAATTTATTAATCTTACTTTATTCTTTATCTAGGCTTGCATTTATTTTGTCTTTTTATTTCTAAATTATCTATTTTTTTCATATGTACCGCTATTGTTCCATATCTATATGTTTTTTTTGCCTTGTAATCCAAATAATGTTTTCACTGGGGCAGAGGAAAAAAATGCTCTGGAGCTAGAAGCAGAAATCTGTGCTTTAAACCACTATGATATACTAACTAGCCTCTTAACCTGTTGTTGTTTTCCTATCAGATACAGAACAATGGCAGTCACAACCAGATTGACATGGAATGAGGAGAAAAGACTGCAAAAGCTTCTTGGGAACGTGTCCTTGAGACTTCTTTATAAGTCTAGTGTTCACCAAAGTGACATTTTTTATATGCTTGAGAGGTGCATTCATCAGGGACCTACTGTTACAATAATTTACTTTTCTGAAGTTTTATGGGTGGTCTTTATGCTTGAGCATTATCCTGAAAAGTCTGATAAGTTAACAAGGCCAAATCCTTCCCTCAAGTTTTCATTTCGAAAGGATAGAGAAAGTGAAATAACTGGAATTTTAGAAACAGAAATGAAAATTGTTTCTAAACAACTGGAATTTTATTTCTTTGGCAAAAAGGAGTTCTCTGTAGATCTAGGCAAAGCCATACTTTCTACATACACTTCAAAAGACAATGATTCAGGACAAAACTTCTGCCACAACACCAAGTTTTTGGAATGTGAAGTTTTTCGAGTTGAAGGTATGTTAAATTAGATAATCCAGCATTCTGGTTCTCATCTTTGTGTTTGCGGGTCATAATCAAGCTGCAAGAACAAGGAAAAATGAGAGGAGCAGTCAGATTTCACGCCATCGAATTTCTCTTCCATAAACTTCAAAATGAAACCCAGGGAGCAGAAGAGTATACTACCCAGAAAGTATAGGCAGCTTTGAGCAAAGAAAGGTGAGAGGTATAAGTGGAGACCTGGAGATGGAGAGTTAATGAGAGCAGGGTTTATTTTGGCACATGACCCCTTCTGGGTCAGCTCTAGGATCTCTAGGCATAGTTATGTGAGAGTTTCCAGAGCCAGTTAATGTGTGGGGAGGATAATTTTCCTTTCTTTTCCCATGATGTTGCCAGCTCTGACTCCTAACTGGACGGCTCAGCCCTGAATTATATAGGAAGACTCGCTGCTCCCATTTAGAAGGTAGACTTGGGGAGGTTTAGCCAGGTAACTTAAAAAAAACTTATTATGCTATGTTTATTGCCTACAGGGATTAAGGATGATACAAACTACATAAGCAAGATAACAAGAGCCATGAAGTAAGTTAGGTTCTTGGATTATCTATTACTCATTTTATTTAGAACACTTCTATAAATGGCATTGGAAATGACATCGTAAAATAAAGATCACATAACTTGGAGTGATACCAGTGAGTTATTATGTTACTTACATAAAACATTCGAGGCAATTTACAGCGACAACAGAAGCAAAATCACTACCAACTGTGATCCTTTAAAAATCTACCTGGTGACAGTTTGACTTTATGTTTCACCTTGGACTTGCTAGATTCTAGGTTTTCCAGACAGAAAAGTCTAGGTGTCTATTTCAGATAATTCCTCTGACACCTTTCCCTGGGAATAAAGTTTTTTGGGGGAGTTTCAGTAAGTTTTTTTAAAAAAAGCCCCCTCACCCCAATTTATAGATAAATATCTGCATTGCATGTATATTATTTTTCCTTAATATGATATTATTGCTGATATAATGCTCATCTTCAGTAGCTGAATTTGTTAGACTTGGGTGGTCTAGGGCTCATAGTTTAACAGTGATTTGGTTGCTGGTTAATGTTCAACTTTATTTGGATATCGATAAACACATTTTCTTCAAGTACAAAATGCGTAACCTTAGACCCTTTCAAATCATATGATAGGTGTTAATGCCAAGATAAATAAGTACTTAAAACATACTTTTAAAGGGAAGAAAAGAAGCAGCAGGAGAATTGTACCGCTCCTATGGAAATTTGGCTGTTGTCTTTAAGTACTGCGTATTATTTGACAGGTACAGAAATCCACTTGTAGCCGAACTCAGAGCCTACAAGCCCTGTGTACACATTATTTCAGAAATTCGTATTCTCTTGCTGGGTCCAACTGGGTCTGGAAAGTCTAGTTTTATCAATTCAGTGAAGTCTATTTTCCGAGGCCAGAGGACTCGCCATGCCCCAGTGGGTGCTGATATCACCAGCATTACTGAGCAGGTGAGTTATTTAAGGATTTCCTGAGGCTTTTGTTTTATCGATTACAACTATTCGGTGTGTTTGTTTCTTAGCTGTTTTCTCTGAGATCATTAACCTCCTCCCAATCCACAAGCAATTAAATGCTAAATCAAATGTAAAACAAGAGTCAAAAGGTAACTCAGAATTCCCTCCTTGAGTTGTGTTTCACTGAGAGGCTTTCCATTTTTATGCATGCAAGAAGCAGTTACAGGGAGAATGATTTTTGGTATTTGCAAAAAAAAACCCACTAAAATTTAATAAACTTTATAGAAATCTTTGTCCATGATATCAGAAGTCAGTTTTACTCATGCCCCACATGGTTGTATCTGGATTGAAATTCTTTCTTCCTATGATAAAAATAATGAAAATGATGTATTACAACACTTTTCCATTTGACAAGACATCTTATAAGAAATGATCGTGAAAAGCAAGATAGCATTTCACTTTGGTGGGTCAACCGTCAAAGGGTAAATCTATCAGTGGTCCTACAAATACCATCTTACTTGTTAACAAATGTTAAGTACTAATATCATTTTTATTCATCTGTTCATCTAAAGATCTACAAAGTACGGTGGAAAAACTTTCTTCCATTTTGTGCTTTTCAATGTTACATACTCAAGTAAAAATATTAAGACGAATGAATAGAACATTTCATAATCCAACTCTGTTTTTCTGTGACTGCTACAAGCAAATAGTGCCTTACTGATTGGAAATACGCTGTGCACTGTCAGTGCAAAATTTAGCGTAAGACAGTCATGGCCCATTTTAGTTTTGTGTCACATTTAATAAATGAAAGCATTTTCTAGGACCTTCAAGAACCTCATCTTATTTCTTGATGTTGACTAGATTCTACTTATTTGACTGGCTTTATTTTGGTATATTAGCCTAGTCTCAGAAGCCAAAGCAAGGTATCACAACAGTAATTCAATACCCTAAGCGTTGATTGACATATTTCTATTTGTTAAATATTGTATTGGCAACAAAGACCTAAATACGAATAGAAGCTCGTCTTTTTATTCAGGGATTTCAGTGTAGATAATAAGCAAATAAGTACTATTCAATGTGATGGATGCTGTAATAAAGGTACTCATCAGAACAGGATTGATCTCCCTCTTTTTCGTGTTGAAAGCTCCAAAGGCATGGCTTTCAGGGAAGATGTAGATCCGAAAGTCCAAATGAAAGGCAAATACTTCTATATAAACTGAAGGAACACGAGACAGAATGTCAGGGAAACAGAATATTTTATTTTTCAAGAGACCTTTCTCTTTGAAGAATTAAATTTATGAAGAAAACAGATTAATGAAGACTATGAATGCGCCCACTGATCTTGAAATTTTACAACGCACTTTAAGTATGTAACTCGACTGCTTTGTGTAAGTCCCTTCAGGTGGAGGCACCAGTAGTAGTTCCCTTTCACTTAGATCAGAATATCTAATGGGATTGCTCCTAGGCATTGGGCTTATCGCCCAATGGAGCTTTTGACCCCATTCCAGATTACAGTAGCATTTTAGAGGGGTTCTCAACTGCCAGGTCTGGAACAGGAGAATTGTGATTCAGGTGTTGTCTGTTATCTCTGAGAAGTACGTTTCTGTGTGATTCTTCCTATGTCTTCCATACTTGTGCCTGTGCGGAAGTGTGTTTGATCAATAAAAAATTTTCAGAGTTCTGAAAAATACTCTTGGTATCAGATGGAGTGTGTTTCTTTAGGAAAGAAGACTTGTTAAAGTGGAGCTTCTCAAAGTGAGGTTTGCAGACCCCTAAGGATTCCTGAAAACATTTTAGGGGATCCGTGAGTTTAAAATTATTTGTGTAATAATACTTAGATGGTTTTGCTTATTCTCATATGCTGACATTTGAACTGATCATACAAAAGTAGTTTTACTTGTTGGCTGGCACTTTAGCATGAATCAAGCAATGGCACCAAGCACTATTAGTAATCACTGTGTATGCTCTTATCACTTGCAGTAAAACAAACAAAATGCTAATTTCACTTAAGAATGTAATTGATGACTAAGTAACAACTATTGATTTTATTTAAACTCAACTTTTGAGGGATTCCTGTGTCGCTCAGTGGTTGAATGTCTGCTTTCGGCTCAGGTCATGATCCTGGGGTCCTGGGATCAAGGCCCACATCAGACCCCCTGCGGGGAGCCTGCTTCTCCCTCTTCCTATGTCTCTGCCTCTCTCTCTGTGCCTCTCATGAATAAATAAATAAAATCTTTTAAAAAAAGACCTCAACTTTTGAGAACACATTATTTTAATATTTTGTGTGATAAAATTGGAAGTACATTCAAAGGGTTTTTAAGTATATCAAGATATGGTGGTTGTTAAGCTAAGATGCTGGTGCAATTGAGTGTGAGCTGAACTTTTCTCATGTAATGTCATTTTTAATTGAGAAGACAATTGACAGACTTGCTTATTCATACTTAGGTATTTGGTAGACATTCATAGACAATGCACAAAGTGAGCATATCATTACAAGAAAAGCAACCAACCAGCAATGTTTGTTGCCAGTGATAACATTTGAACTTTTAAGAAAAATTAGAACTTTGGGAAACCTGTATCCATCACTTTGAGCTCCATAACTTCATAACTGAAAGACATACCTGATGAGATTAATGGTGTTAGTAACAAATATGATGTTTTAATATTGTGTGGTGAAATGTGCCAATATTTAGAAGATCTAGATAAGCCAAGGAACCAATATTTTCAAATGACCAAATGCATTGGGTTAGTAAGTCATGCATGGGTAAAAAATACATTCAAAGCATAAGATAGATCAATGAATTTAATGTAGCTGAGTATGAAAATGTCACAGATTCCACATTGTAGCTAACCTTTGGAGAAATTATCACTTATTGAGCTTTGATGGATTATTAATGAGGAATAGCCACAATTCTCTGAAAGCTGTTAAATTAAACACTCTTTCCTTTTCCTACTACATACATGTATGCGAGATAGATTTTCTTCATACACTTCAAACGAAATGATATATCACAACAGATTGAATTCAGAGGCAGATATGAGACTCTAGCCATCTTATATTAATCCAGATAATAAAGAGAATTGCAAAAAGTAAATTGGTCCTGCTCTTTTTAATGCTTTTTGGATAATTTATTTTTTTTCATAAAAATATATTTTAGGTTAATATGCAACAGATTTATAATTGTATTCTTAAATGATTTAAGAATTCATTTGAAATTTTGTTCAGTTTAAAATTTTTAGTATGTTAAATATCAATAGATATAACCTACATAAATAAAATATCTTTGAGATTCTCAATAATTTTTCCCCAAGATGTTTGAGGACCACAGTGTTAAAATATTAACCACTCTCTGTTTTTCCTATTGTCATGTCTTGAATGCTAGTTGAAGAATGAGTTTTTACCTTTGATATACTTTGTTTTATAGTATAGGATATATCCTATTAAATATGGGAAATATGGCACATGTCTGCAATTTAGCTTGTGTGACTCCATGGGGATACATGAGAAAGAAGGAGTAGGATTGTGCATGGAAGACATACCCTACATCTTAAAAGGCTGCGTGCCAGACAGATACCAGGTAAGAATTCTCCAATCTCTCAAAAGTTTTAAATCAGTTTCATCAATGCTTTTTGTTAAATTTTTATCCCATAAGGCAGTTTCAACTGTCTTTAAGATGTTTTCAACATCAACAAATACTATTCTACGTTGGGTGATTAAGTGTTCATATAGGTAAAGTAGAGTAACTTATTTTCTATAGCAATAAGAAATAAAGCCTGGGATGCTTGGCTGGCTCAGTTGATAGAACTTGTGACTCTTGAACTCAGGGTCATAAGTTTGAGTTCCACAATGAATATGACGATTACTTAAAAAAATGGGACCTCAGAGGAAAAAAAAAGAAAGAAAAGAAATACAGCCAAAAGGCAGCATTTTACTCATACAGATTCTAGAAAAAGGACAAGAAGAAGTCGTGTTTATATCACTCTTTACAATATTGTAAAATTGTAAAAGATAGGAAAATAATAGTTTAATCTCATGCACTTTTTTGATCAATCAGACAAAATAGTGGAACAATTAAACACTTTTTGTTGAAGTGTTGTATTGTTATACCGTCAGTACTTAGGAATCACACTTAAATGCTACTTAAACACCTACATTCAAAGGTTGACTCTGCCACGAGTTCGATGTGTACCCATAAGCAAGTTATACACTTGTCTCTGTAAGTTTTAATTTTTCATATGTAAAATGTAGGTAATAATAATAATGCCCACTTCATAGGGTGCCCGAGAAGATAAATGAGATGATGTACTTTAAATTCTCAAAAGGTCAACCATTATTGTCACCTTTCTTTTAGGCATTGGATATAATACAATCAGCCTCAATTTCTGAACAGTGAATTCTGTTGCCTTTCATTTGTGCTTGATTGGAAACCTTAATTATGTACTTATATATTTAAAAACCACGATTAAAAACCTAATTTGTGCCAGACACTATGCTAGTTACTGGAAACACATAACTGACTAAGAACATAATTTTTATCCTCACAATCCAAGGAGACATAAGTTACAGGGAGATGGAACAGAGCAGAGAGATGGGAGAAATTGTGAACCTATGAGAACCTTCATTTTTCACAACAGAGAGGCAGTCAGTTCAATCCAACATTGAAACATATGGGTAAAAAAATAATGAATGTAGCCCTTTATGATACTTTAAAATCTATTTTCTTAATCCTAGAAAGATGATTGTTCGGTGGTAAGGAGATAATAACTTGAAATTTGGTATTTCTTCTGTTTTATCTTAATTTCTTTTTCTTCTGTAAAATTAAAGAAATTATAGTATTTTATTTTAAAATGTATTTTCCATCTATCTTTCACTCTCCTTTTTTCTCTATCCATTAGTCCATTTAAGTACACAAAATATTTAGAGAGAAGTCCTAAATGATGTGTAACCAATATCAATGGTAGTTTTGTTTTGTTTTGTTTTGTTTTGTTTTGTTTTGTTTTTCTGGAGACTGGAATGTGAAACTAGCTTTTTAAATAGTTTGTACTTTCCTGAAATATTTCCAGTATGGATAATATAAAGTATGTATAATTCTCATTTTCACCAATGCAATGAAGTGTTTTTTTTTTCCATAAGAAAGATATAATAACATTACACTCATAGTGGAGAGGAAGTATGGAAGGGGTACTACTTATTAACTTGAGGGAAGAGTGGCTAGAGGAAGAAAAGTTGGAGGTTAGTGGTAGTTGCATTTGAAGCATGAATGTGTCATAAAGAACTCAGTTAATAATCTCTAAATGTTATCTTATGTTTCCATATCAGTTGAACCCCAATAGACCAATTACACCCAATCATCCTACCTTCATCTCCTCTCCATCGCTGAAGGACAGGATTCACTGTGTGGCTTATGTCTTAGATATCAACTCTATCCAAGATCTCTCCTCTAAGATGGTGGCAAAGTTAAAACAAATTCAAAAAGAAGTCTTGAAATGTGGTGAGTCTCATTATCCTTATGAAAAACCTTTAATTTTGAAATAATCACAGATTCACAGGAAGTTGGAAAGAGAGTTCAGAGAGGGCCTATGCACTCTATACCCTACTTCCTGAGTCCTGGGTTGGTTGGTGGCAATAGCAGACACAGATCAATCATGTATTTTTTTTTGTCACATGTGATGTTCCAGTGGCTTGGTAGGATAGTCACTTCCCCACATTATGTGACCTGATCAAAACCAGGAAATCGACACTGTTATAATGTGTGTGTGTGGCTCTGTATTGTTTTATTACATGTGTACATTTAAAAGTAGTGAGTGGGTCTCCTTGACTTACAATCTAGGTGCTTTCCAGTCTGTTGCTTTCTTACTAGATCTCAGGGTGATTGGGTTCGTGTGGAAACCCTTTAGGATTGGGATCTCTGTTCTTTATAGTTCTATGATTCTCCTGGTCTTAATCCCCATTGATTTTCAAGGCTAGATATTGTGGGGGCTTGTCTTTCTGGGGCCAACCCCCAGGGTTGTGGTGCCTGATGTGGGGCACATTCCCTTTATTCCTTGAGAAAGAGTTCATATTTTTTTTTGAATCCCACCTGATTGTAGGGTCACTGCATCTGGAGTGGGATCCTGGGTAAGGCAGTGTCTCTGCCTCTCATACCCTTCTAGATGTACTACTTTTGTTTTTTTGTTGTGGAGATATTATTCATCTGGTTGTCGGGTCCTTTTCAGAAAAAATTATTTCATATGTAGCTATAAATTTATTGTGTCTCCAGGTGGAGATGAGTTCACAGTTTTCCTATACTGCCATCTTCAATTCCTCCTCCATGGGAATTTTAGAATTACTTTGTCTATTTCTACAAAAAAAACTTGATTGGATACTGATAGTAATTATATTAAACACATATATCAATTTGGGGAGAATTGACATCTTATTCTGTGGAGTCTTCCAATCCGTGAACATACTTGGTCTATTCATTTATTCAGATCTTTGATTTCTTTCAAAAGTGCTCCACATTTTTTAAGATTCAAGTTCCGTCCACGTTTATTAGATTTATACCTAAGTGTTTAATTTTTTAAAATGGTATCATATTTGTATTGGTTTCCAGATGCTTATTGCTGGTACCTCACATTACAATAGAATTTTGCATGCAGATCTTGTTTCTTGTGGCCTTGCTGAGCTCACTTATTAGTTCTAGGAAAGGATTTTTATTTTTTTCGATTTTCATGACATTTTCAATAGGGGTAATTTTGTCTTTCTCTTTAATCTGTATGCCTTTTATTTTCTTCCCTTGTCATGTTGTTCTGCCTAGAAGTTCCAGTACTATGTTGAGTAAAAGTGGTAAAAGCAGATAACTCTGTGGTGTTTCTGATCTTAGGAGGAAAATATTCTGTGTTTCACCATTATAAATACAGCAAAAGGTTTTTTTACAGTTGTTCTTTGTCAGTTTGAGGAAGTTCTTTATTCTTAGTTCTCTGAGAGTTTTTGTTTCCTTACCATGAATGGCTGTTGAATGTTATCAAATAGATTTTCCCCACATATTGATATAATCATGCAGAGTTTTTCTTTATCTTCTTAATATGGTGGATTATATTGGTTCTTGAATCTTTCGAGCCAGCCTTGTCTCCTTAGAATAAAAGCCGTGTAATCATGATATATAATTCTTTTCACATAGTGCTGAATCTATTGATAATATTTTGTTAAAATATTTATATCTATATTTATGAAAGATGTTGATCTGTAGTTCTCCCGCCCCTGGTTGGTGTTTTTGTCAGGTTTTGGTGTTAGAGTACACTAAATTCAAAAAATGAGTTGGAAAGTATTCTTCTTCCACTTTCTGTTTATTCATTCATTCATTCATTCATTCATTCATTCATGAGAGACACAGAGAGAGAGGCAGAGACACAGGCAGAGGGAGAAGCAGGCTCCCTGCGGGGAGCTTGATACAGTACTTGATCTCAGGAACCCTGGGATCATGACCTGAGCCAAAGGCAGATGCTCAGCCACTGAACCACCCAGGTGCCCCTCCTCTTCCATTTTCTTGAAGAGAATGTGAAGAATTGGTGCTAATTTCTATTAAAATGTTTGGTAGAGTTTTTCAATGAAATCATCTGAGTATGGAGATTTCTTTTTTAGCGTTTTTGATATAAAAAATTAATTTTAAAATAGTTAGCAAGCTATTAAAATAATCTATTTCATATTAGGCAAATTGGGATAGTTTGTAGTTTTTAGTTCAGTCTATTCCATCCAAGTTGTCAGATTTATGTGTGTAGAGTTGTTCATAGCATTTCCTTATTATTCCTTTTATGTCTGTGGGGTGTGTAGGAATATCCTGTGTCCTTCCTAATGTTAGTGATTTGTGTCTTATCTTTTGTTCTGACACTATTTCTAAAAGTTTGTCAATTGTATTGATCTTTTCAAGGAACCATGTTTTTGTTTCATAGATTTTTAAATTGTTTTTCTGTTTTCAATTTGTTCATTGATTTCTGCTCTTTTGGATTTCTTTCATCTTCCTGATTTGGATATAATTTGCTTTCTTTTTACTAGGTTTTTGAGGGGAGGGACTTAGATTGTTGATTTTGGACTTTTTTCCTCTTCTATTATAAGCATTGAGTCCTACACATTTTCCTGTAAACAGTTCTTCAGTGATCTACACAGATTTTGATATGCTGTATCTTTATTATCTTCCAGTTTAATGTATTTTTTCTTTCCCTTGAAACTTCCTTTATGACTCATGAGTTATTTAGAATGTTTTGTATAGTTTTTAAGTGCTTGGGGTTTTTCTTGTTACCACTTGGTTACTGACTTACAGTTTGATCCATTATGGTCAAAGGACACTCTCTGATTTAAATTCTTTAAATAGCTCTTGAAATTAAATTATGTCTTAGTCTATAGTATATTTTGGTAAATGTTCCACGGATGCTTGAAAATTATGTGTATGTTCTATAAATTTGATTAGATTTTCTTGGTTTTGGTATGACAAGTCATTTTTGTTTATACCTTTAATGTTTGGGGTATGTTTGAGACTCTGAATCTTATTTATTTTCTTTTTCTTTTTTAAGATTTTACTTATTTGAGAAAGACAGAGAGCATAAGTGAGGGGAGGGAGAGGGACAAGCACATTCCACACTGAGTGCAGAGCCCAACTTGGGGCTCCCTCCTATGACCTTGACACTATGACCCAAGCCAAAAATCAAGAGTCAAATGCCCAACCAACTGAGCCACCTAGGTGCCCCTGGATCTTATTTAAATCTTGCGTTTAGCAGACCTCTTGTGACACTGTGCTTGTGGATCTGCAAGTGTAGGTTCCCCATTAGGCCTTGGTTGACACCTTCAGGGGGAAGCAAACTTTGTTCTTCCTCCCCATATGACCTTCACTGATACCAAAGGAGGCTAGGAGCCTTCTTAAGACTGGATGAATGGTGATTAAAGTTTTGCTGTTTTGGTTGGCCTCCTCTGACACTGGTAAAGAGGGTGGGAGCACCCTACCCTAATGATTGGGGTAGAAGTCCAGGAACCCCAAGTAGCTTCCATTGATACCATCAAGAGGGACCTAGAAAATTACAGGTATAAAAGTCCTGGCTCCTTACTTATTCTTCTTCTGTGATACTATCCTGGCATAGTGTGGAGGATGGAGAAGGGAAGAGACACTTCTGTGGATGGGACTGCAGCTCTTTCTTGGTGTTTGGCTGGGATAGTGTATCTCTGTTGTGTGAAAGTTTTCTGTCTTGCTAGGTTGCTTCTTTTCTCATGCTTGGTTAGAGACAGCAGTCTTCCTGCCTTCTCCTCCCTTTCTCCCCCTCTTCCCTTTCCCTTTCCTTCCCATTTTGTTCCTTTCATTCCTTTTCCTTTCACCAGCTCCAATTGGCTTTTTCCATAGTGTGCTCTTCTCCAGCAGCCAATATAGGATTTATGAAGTAAAAAAGAAAATCTAGAGAACTCACCACCATATTGTTCCTTGGATCCTGAGGTCCTTTCCCAGTGTTAATTCTTCTCTTCACCTTTCAATATTTGTGTTTGATTATAAATAATGTCTAGTGCTTCTAATTGTATTTAGAAAGAAGAATAGGGAAACGTATATTGGTTCCATGCGGTCAGTGTGACATACCAAGTTAACAAAATGATGGATAAAATAATCATATTATTATCATATAATCATTTCAATAGATGCAGAAAAATAATTTGACAAAACTCAACATCCACCTATGATAAAAATTCTCAACAAAGCATATATAGAGGGAATGCTATCCCAACATAATAAAGGCCATATATAACAAACCCACAGCTAAAGTCATACTTACTGAAGAAAAGCTGAAAGATGTCCAAATTGGAAAAGAAATAAAACTGTCTTTAATTGCAGATGACAAGTTATTATATTATAAAATCCTAAAGACTTCACGAAAGAACTATTAAAACTAATAAATTCAAAAAAACTAATAAATTCAGTAAAGTAGCATACAAAATTTATATGCAAAAATCTGTTGCATTTCTGTATACTAATTATGAGTTTACATTAATAATTTATTTAATTATATCAAAAAGAATAAGATATCTAGGAATAAATTTAACCAAGGAAATGAGAGACCTGCATACTGAAAACTACAAGATGTTAGTGTAAGAAATCGAAGAAGACACAAATAAATAGAAAGATATTCTGTACTTAGAGATTAGAAGAATTCATATTAAGGTGCACATACCCTCCAAAGCAACGTACAAATTCAATGCTATCCTTATCAAAATTCCAATGGTGTTTTTTATAGAAATAGAATGAACTATACTAAAATTTGTATGGAACCACCAAAGACCCCAAAGAGCCAAAACAATTTGAGAAAGAAGAACAAGGCTGGAAGCATTGTGTGCTATTAACATAAAAATGAATACATAAAATCAATAGAACAGAATAGAGAGCCCAGAAATAAATCCACACATTTTGGTCAATTGATTTATGACAAAGGGGCCAATAATATACGGTGGCAAAAGACAGTCTCTTCAATAAATGATGTTGGGAAAACTGGACAGCCACATGTAAAAGAACAAAACTCAACCACTATCTTACACCATACACAAAAATCAACTCCAAATGGATTTTAGTCTTGAAGTTAGACCTGGAATCATAAAACTCCTAAAAGAAAACATAGGTGGTAAGCTCCTCACCATAGGTCTTGGAGATGATTTACTGAATCTGGCATCAAAAGTAAAAGCAACAAAAGCAAAAATAAGCAAATGGAACTGCAGCAGCCTAAAAAGCTTCTGCACAGCAAAGGAAACTATCAGTAAAATAAAAAAGGCAGCCTACTGAATGAAAGAAAATATTTGCAAATCATGTAACTGATAAGAGATTGATATCAAAAATAAATAAAGGGACACCTGGGTGACTTAGTTGGTTAAGTGTCTGACTCTTGATTTTGACTTGGGTCATGATCTTAGGGTCCTGGGATCGAGCTTCAAGTTGGACACTGCGTTCACTCAGTGGGGAGTCTGCTTGAGGATTCTCTCTCTCTCTCTCTCTCTCTCCCTCTCTCTGCTCTCACTCTCTCTCTCTAAAATAAATAAATCTTTAAAAAGATCAAATATATAAGAATTCATACCAATAAAAACCAAAACAAGACATAAAAAACAATCTGATTAAAAATGAGCAGAAGACAAGTGAATAGCTTCCCTAAGAAGATACACAGGAGGCCATAAGGTACCTGGAAAGATGCTCAGCATCATTAATCATCAAGGAAATGCTAAATAAAACCATAATGAGGTATCATATCATACCTGCTAGAATGACTGTTAACAAAAAGACGGAATAACAAGTATTGGTGAGGATGTGAAAAAAAAGGGAATACTTGTACACCATTAGTGGGCATATAAACTGTTGAAACTGGGAAAATAGTCTAGAGGTTCCTCAAAAAATTAAAATTAAAAATAGAACTACCAAGCAATCCAGAAATTCTACTTTTGGGTATTTATCAAAGAAAATGAAAATGAATCTTGGTTTTATATATTTTCCTGGGGAAGCATTTGTTAGTGAAGCAGAACTTTGATTCAGTTAGAAGCCAATTGGGAGAGGGCAAGAGGTCTTTAGTAGAACTGTGAAATATGTGTCTTGCTTTTACAAATATTCACACATAACCCTCCTCACTTTCTGGGGTTCTTTCTCAGTCTTCAGTGTGCAGCAACCACTTTCACCCCCTCTCCCTCAGATCACTTTATAACACACTATTTGGAATAGTAGATGATTGCAATGTAATGTGCATTTAGTTGCATTAGGAATGATCTCTTGTGTTGAAAGAAAAAGATCATTTCTTCTATTAGAAGAACTTCAGGTTCATATTTTCATTTATTGGGGATATCTCATTTGTTAGATCCTCATCTGATAGAAAGCTGCTTTCACATGTGCTTAATTACCTTGTTGACACATTGCTGTTTATGATAGAAAATAATTGATTTATTTCTTTGCTGTAGGTACAGCATGTGTACTCTTGCTTACTAACATGGATAATTGCAGTACCCTTCCTCAAGACAACTTTTTAAACATGGCTAAAGCTATGACTTCTCAAAGCCAGGTAAAGAATATATTTTTAACCAGGCATTCTTATAATGGTGTTAATAGTGTACGTGTGAATGTGTGTGTGTCTGTGTGTGTGTTTATACTACATACTTACAGGTAAATGAAGAAATGATTCAGTTGCCTGGTTAATTCAAGTTTAAGCCCCAGCTTAAAACAATAATTACTTGCATTGTGATTATATTCAGAAGAGAATTTATCAAGCTATTGCCTTTTCAGTTTCTTTCTTGAATTACATTTGAATTCAGTCAATTTTCAGATGAGTTATGCTTATCAATTTTTCCACAGATAATGGATGTCAGCAAAATGCTAAGTGTTCCTATTTATAATACCTTCATGGTTGAAAATTATACATCAGAATGGGAGCTGGACCCTTTAAAGGACACTCAGATCCTCTTTGTGCTAAGGCAGATGTTACGGATAGTAGATGACTTCTTAGAGGATATGCCTCTTGAGGAAATAGGTAATCTGGCCCCTTTCTGCTCTTCTCATAAAGCATGGTGCTTTTTGAAAATCTCAGAGTTCTACCTCACTGGATAGCTGGTGCTGATTTGCTTGCTCTAGACCTAATAGCCATGTTAGGATATCTGCTTTGTTTCTATTCTATTTTGTTTTCAGATAAAATTGTAGGAATGTTTCAGCTCTGCATGTGACACCAGTTGCCTTGGTTCTGATACTTGGCTAAATATGGATTGGCATGCCCCAGTTAGAGTCCATCTCTGCTGACAGCTTCCTTATGACTTCTGCTTTCATTCATGTTTTGTCTAGAGTCCCTGACAGCTTCTAACTGATGGTGTCTTCTGGGATCAGTCATATCTCAAGTTCAAAGGCCAACCCTGAGCAGAAGTGGGTCAAGACATGCCCTACTGCAAAACCACCGTTTAGGATTTTAATTTCTGAGACACTCTTCTCAACCTCCCCAGCAAAATGGACTAGCCCCTTACTTATTTGCCTATAGCACTTTATTTAAAACGTGTGTGAGTATGAACACATGGAGTAACAATTTAAAAATGGATAGTTACTTCCCTAAATGGATGGTGAGTTCTTTAAGAAGTAGGGTTTGGCTTTTACATAGCTTTGTATTCATAGAATTTAGCACAGTGCCTGATAGCATGTAAGCATGCTTGCCATTATGCATTCCTCCCAACCTCCCCTGGGTGATAACAGGTACTTAAAATTTTTCTCCTTACAGAAATGAAGACTGTAAGAGAAAGAAATGAAGGAGAGAAAAATGTACATAGAGGAATGAGAATGTTTCACTTATTTCCAGATGAAGATATGAACTTAAGCTAATTAAAAAGAGCAAATATTTCTTAAGAACTTACATGTATTACATGTTATTTCTGTAAAAAAAAAAACAACAACAACAAGAGTTTCTTCCTTTAATGAACCTATACCTGACTTGCATGAATTGAATTCTAAACCATCCTCATCATGAGTCCAGTGATCAAATGAGGTTACTAGTGTAAGTCAATGAGAAGGTCGCCCTATACAAGTGCCCCTAAGTGATTGTAAGTTCCTCTGGGCAGCTGTAGAAGTTACGACTGTTTAGTAAAGAAAAAAAAAAAAAAACAATTTCAGAAGATAGGTTTTAGATTCCCCCCCCCCCCCGCAAAACCCTAACTCTCTTGTCCAAATCTCTTTGTATTTTTCAAATGAATAGACTTTGGTTCAATAGTTATTGATATTAAAGCTATCTAATGTACTTTTAGTCAGAATTATTGTCTTCTTTGGGAAGTCCTGTGTATTATGAGGGCAAAAATTCCTTGGGGAGAGTTATGGAGAAAGAACTATTTCCTAAAGCAAAGCTAGAGGTAAGGCTGTGCTCCAATGAATGCTCAGGATTCATGATTTAGCAGAAGTGATGGGGAGGGTCTTTAAAAGAAAGGAATAGAATGGTCAGATATTGAAGGGGAGAGCCAGAAGTGGATATTGGAAACAGAAGCAGAGTTCCAGCCAGGATGATTGGGAAGTGGATGTAGGGAGGAACAGGTCCAAAGAGTAAGATGTGTTTTCTCCACATAATTGACGACAAAAACAAGCCTTGACTCTCGTTGGTTAGAAGACTGAAGGTGATTAAAGACTTGTTCCTGGACGTCATCACCTATCAGGCCATAGCTCATCAATCTCCAGGGGGACTCCGCAAAAATCTGAGCAGAGGAAAGTTTTGCTAGATGTGAAATTAAATTCAAAGTGGAACTTCTTTACTCTGAAGGGGTAGCCTGGAATACCCTCATGAAGGAGATGGAGACCTTGAAAGAAAGAGGAATAACGGAGAGATCAAGAGAGAGGAACAATGAGGGGTTGTCCAGGTGGATCAACATCATTTGAGAGTGTAAAATTGAGGCTAAGTTCCCCCCTTTCTTTGTGTGTTAAAAAGGACAGTGTTAGGTAAAGGATGTCACAGTTTCTAATCCTTCACTACTGTACTACTTTGGGGATACTTAAACATTTAATGGGATTAAATGTATATTTGGGACTTAGGCTGGAAAAGGTTGGTGAGGGGAGCCTCAAAAAGGGAGACTCCTCTTTTATCTGGGAAAGGACCTTTCCTGACTTTGAGGATTCCTCTGATTTTTCTTTACCATCCTAACAGGAGGACTTACCACTTTGCCACACGTTAGAGGCCACCCAGGATTTGGAAAATTTACATAATTTACATAACTTACATAATACCTGTACATACAGGTACAGTCCAGCCAAAGTCACTAAAATATGTGTTAACAAAACAGTGTGAAGGGACATTGTGGATAAAGCACAAACATAGTGGGAAGTAGAACATCACCTGAAGGGAAAGGGATGGTGGAGACAATTTAAGCATCAGTGCAAGAGACTTTGTGTGGTAGGTGGCTGGGTGGGTTGGCTTGTGGCATTAAAAAATGACTTTCTGAACCTAAGTGTGTCTGTTGACAGAGGAATGGATAAAGAATACTAAACACACACACACACACACACACACACACACACTGGAATATTCTTCAGCCATGAAAAGAAGGAAATTCTGCTATTTGAGACAACATGGAAGGACCTTACGGGCATTATGCTAAGGACAATAAGTCAGAGAAAGACAAATACTGCATGATCTCACTTATCATGTGAAATCTTAGAAAGCCAAACTCGTAGAAACAGAGTAGAATGATGGTTGCCTGGGGCTGAGGGGTGAGGGGAATGGGGTCATGTAATTCGAAGGGTACAAATATCCAGTTATAAGCTGAGAATGTTCTGGGAATTTGATGTACAACATTGTGACTGTAATCAACAATGAGATATTATATACCTGAAAGTTGCTAGAAGAGTAGGTCTTACATGTTCTCACCACATGTACAAAAAAGGTAATTATTTGAGGTAATGGATGTGTTAACTAGCCTTATTGTGCTAACCATTTTGCAATATATACATGCATCAAATCATCTCATCGAATATCTTAAACTTACACAATTTTATTTTTTTTTAATTTTTTAAAAATTTTTATTTATTTATGATAGTCACACAGAGAGAGAGAGAGGCAGAGACACAGGCAGAGGGAGAAGCAGGCTCCATGCACCGGGAGCCCGATGTGGGATTCGATCCCGGGTCTCCAGGATCGCGCCCTGGGCCAAAGGCAGGCGCCAAACCGCTGCGCCACCCAGGGATCCCCAACTTACACAATTTTAATATGTCAATTATATCTTTTTGTTTGTTTGTTTTCCTGGGGATTTTTATTTATTTATTTGGTAATAAAATCCACTAGTTCTTGAGTAACACATGCAGTCTGAAAACAACTTTCTTGAGTCCTATTTATTGATTTATCTTTTAATTGTAATGAATTAATCTTGTTCACAGTTCCAAGTTGTCATTTAAATTCCAGTTAGTTAACATAGAGTGTACTATGAATTTTAGGAGTAGGATTTAGTGATTCATCCCTTACATATACCACCCAGTGCTTGTTACAAGTGCCCTCCTCAATGCCCATCACCCATTGAACCCATCTCCCTGCCTGCCTCCCCTCCAACAACCGTCAGTTCTCTATGTCTAAAAGTCTGCTTGTATCAATTATATCTTAATAAAGCTGGGGGCGAGGAAAGTAAAGTAAAAGTGGCTGTTTCTGACAGAAGTTTGTGGCATGGTACAAATTCACCCAGCATCCACCTTAATAATATACCAAGATGGTATTATGGTGAGTGGTGTGGAAGCCTGTGTCTTTTTTAGAAGGCTAAATTTAAAGATTACATGTTGCTTTTTCATAAAAAAAATGCAAGTCCACATTGAATACAACAAAGTTGATTGAGAGACTCAGATAAACCCTCAGATGCTTCAGATACCAGCTGACGAGTAATCATCTTGAAGTGACAAAACTCAATCTGACGCTAAAGCAGCTATATTGATAACAAGGCTGATAGAAGTCTTCATGGTGCTCCTAAAAGCTGTGGGAATTTGGAAGTCCCCAGATCCCATCCCAAATGTGGTGAATCTCTGGGCCGATTTAGAGAGAATAGTAGATGTAAGTAGATCTGATTTTTGCCATCAATCTGAACAAGATGGAAACTTGCATACTACTTGCAAATCTTTGCAAAACCTTTTTCTGGTGTTAGAGAAAATGCAGACTGCAGGGGCCAGCCAGACAAGAGAATTTAGGATTATGGTCAATATCCAGCTGCATGCCCCCTCCCCTTCCTTTCCCGGTACAGCTCACACAATGGATTTGAGCTCTTCCAGACTCCAGGACAGGAATGACAGCGTAAGCAAAACTGCAGGTAGAGACTGTAGGAATGGGAGTGGAGATGCAGAAGAAGAATAACAAGCTATGTTAAATAATGGTGTGAAAATATAATTTTCAAAGTTTTTAAAACAATGGATTTCTTTTTTTCTTGAGAGAAAGAGAACATGCATGCACAGGCAGGGAGAAGGGGAAGGGGCAAAGAGAGAGTGAGAGAGAAAAAATCTTAAGTAGACTCCACACCCAGCATACAGCCCCATGCGGGACTCGATGTCATCACCCTGAGGTCATGACCTGCACCCAAATCAAGAGTTGGACACTTAACGGACTGAACTACTGAGGCATCCTCCAACACAGGTCCTTAGATGGGCCCTATCACACTTCTGAGCTCATGTGGGGAGTTGGTGTCTTCCAAAAGCTCAAGAGAAGGAGAGCTGGGAATATGACTTTCTGGAAGGTGCTTGTTCATTCAAATGCCATAACTTATGGGCATAATCATTGGATTATTGGTGTGTGTAGAGGGGTGATAAGAGGGAGGTTCAAAGCTGTGTCTTAAATGCCAATTCTACAGGATCTCTTAAAAGAATATGGGCTAGGTACAGACTACCAAATGATCTCTTCGACCATCTGCATGTCTTGTATCTTTATTATTAAAGAGCTAAGCTTTTAAAATGTCCATTCCACTGATGATACAAGCAATTCGTCGAACATGAAGATCCCTGGCTTCCTTAGTGAACTGACAGTTGTTTGCCAGGCAATGTTAGACCCTCCTGCTTGAGCCTGAGTTCTTGAGACCTTCTGCAAAATGACAAAGAGTCTCCTGCTTTTCTGAGTCAGGGAACAGTGGGAACTGAGCATGGAAGGTGTTCAGATGGTGGTGACATTGTCCTCAACACTTGCTGATCTCCAAAAGCCTTACGTATTGCCTCAGTGTTCTCTGTGTGAGACTGCTGCTCCTCTGTCACAGCTAGTCAGAAGTCTCCACAGTTCTTGGCTGAAATAAATCTCAAGAAAGTTGTTTTCAGACTGCATGTCTTACTCAAGAACTAGTGGATTTTAATACCAAATAGATAAATAAAAATCCCCAGGAAAACAAACAAACAAACAAACAGCACAGGAAACAGTGGACTCTGATGAGAGGAAGTTGATAGCAGAGAAGTGGACACTTTGAGGCCTGTGTCCTGGAGCAGGAATAGACAGCACTTTTTGGTATTTCAACATAGAGAAATTGATTGAATTTCTCTTTCCAAAAAGTCACTTAAAAATCTAGTGAGCTGTTAGGTTTTCTTCTGACTTCAATTCTTTGACATTCTTAATATTTTTATTTGACTTGACTGTATATGTTGAACTGGGCCACTTTGTGCTCCCTCACAGAAGGAAGCTGGCTCCCGGCCAAGTGGGCTGGGCCTTTCTGAGTTTCATTTTCCTTTTCTCGGAGTCCCTGAAGCCTGGAGGTTGCTGAAGAATTTTCTTTCTATCTTGTATCTGCTTAGCTGTCAGGACAGAGCAGTTATACTCGGCTTCAGTACCTGTACAAATTCTACAAACAGGTAAATGACTTGCTGCTTTTCACCATTCCTAGCCACTTGCAAATAGAAGTCTTCTTTTTTGAATTGAAAAAAATAATTTAGAATGAAAAGCTAAAGATTTTTTCTTGCTATTTGATCATGCTCCATTTCTTCATCTTATGTGTAATGTAGAGTAAATAAGAGGCACAAATGTAAGCTTTGTGACAGTATGTGTTACCTGTTTTTCAATATTTAATGGAAAATATGTTTGATTTTCTACTAGATTGAGAAGTATGGCAGTGACAACTTATTTGACAAAGATGCAAGAAAAGAAGCTGCAAAGTTGTTTTGGAGGAAAACGGTTTACCCTTCTCTATAAAGCAAGTGTCCATGATTTCTCTGGATATAATGTGTACAAGAGATGCAATAACCAAGGGCCTACTGTGATGGTGATTTATAGTGGACATGATATTTTTGGGGCATATATAAAAGACAGTTACCAGGAATATGGTGACAGAGTTCCCATTGTCCTATTTGCTTTTCAAAAGAATGAAATTTCAGAATGCAAAATAGGTGCATATTCACCGTCTACATTTCTCTGTCTGTACAAGGAAGATAATTGTTCAGAATTCCTCTTAAATCTGGATGGAAAAAAAGTGACTATGAAATTAGATACAATTGAGAAACTTCAACTGAAAGTTCAAGTTTCAAATGAGAGACATCAAAAGCATCAAAAAGATCAAATTATTTCCGTTAAGGAATGTGAAGTTTTTCGATGTGAAGGTAGGTTTAATCAGATAACCTTATATAGAGTTTTCTCCTGAATGTCTGGGGGATTTTGACTCATCTCTTTAAGAAAGAATCTCCTTATCTCTGGGTGACCCAGACTGAAACCTGGCCACACATTGTTTGCTGAGACCCAACCATGGCCAAAAGTAGCATTTACAGTTTTCTGGAGTATGTTTGTGTGGGAGAAGGAGTAAGGGAGGATGAGGAAAGGTAGAAGGAGAAGGGAGAGAAAGAGAGAGAGGCAGCAAACCTAAAGATTGTTAGATTCTCTTGGAATGAAACCAAAGCTTGAACTCCTCTTGATTGGTACTAGATCCAGCAGTTTCCCATTGTATCCATTATATCAAAAGATCAAAATTAAGTTACTTATTTTTCTGCTAAAGGACATTGTTTCCAGTATTTTCTTTTATAAATAATGCTTTTGTAATGTATTTATGAATATAATTGTGCACAAAAATGCTTTTGTAATAGTAACTTCGTGGAAGTAGGATTGTTGTTTAAGAATTATTTACATTCACACTTTGATAGATACCTCTCAAAAGCTTTTATACTATCCCCAAGAGTGTTATAGAAATGCCTATTTCCCTATCTTCTTGCCACTATTTGGTAATATCAAATGTTAGAATATTTGCAATCTGATAGTCAAAGGATGGTTTCTCATTTTCTTCCGTGCTTATTCCTGATTACTAGCAAGTCTGTAAGTAGTGGCCGTTTAGATTTCTTCTCTGAAATAGTTATTAATGGCTATCCATTTAAAAGAAGGGACCCTGGGAATGATAATCCTTGAGTATTTTCATGTTCCAAACTAATTGTTTGTGGTCTTTATACTTGAATGATCATCAGAGTATATAATTTTTGGGGAAGGGCGATTTTGTAATGTTTCCACACTATTGATGTTGCTGTGGAAAACCTAGGGCCAGACTTACTTGTTTTTATTGTTTCCCTTTGGATGATTTGATCTTTCTTCCTGGCTGCCCCAAACGTTTAAAATGTTTTTTTGTTGATCTTTGGTAAATTTACCTGTCTATGTCATGATGTTGACAAACATGGATCAGTTAAGAAAACTTTATATTGAAGTATAACACGTAGGGACGCCTGGGTGGCTCAGCGGTTGAACATCTGCCTTTGGCTCAGGGCGTGATCCCAGGGTCACGGGATCAAGTCCCACATCTGGCTCCTTGCACGGAGCCTGCTTCTCCCTCTGCCTGTGTCTCTGCCTCTCTCTGTGTGTCTCTCATGAATAAAAAAATAAAATCTAAAAAAAAGTATACCCATAAACAGAGAAGTGCACAATTGATAAATGTATCAACTGACAAACTTTTGTAAATTAGACACACTAATACAGCCACTAGTGAGATGAAGAAATAGATTATTATCATCGTTTCAAAAGACTCCTTGCTGATTCTTTCAGCTTATTACCAACCCAAGTTAATTGTTGCTTTGGCTTGTGTCAACATTAATTACTTCTTGTTTCTGAATTCTGTATAAATGGAATCATATCAAAATATGTACTCTTTTCTGCTTGGCTTCTTATGTTCAATATTATGTTTGGGGGACTGAGCTAAACCAGGGATTGGTTTATAAAATAAGACCTCTACAAATCAGATATCTTACCCAGTAGTAGGTTTGGGTAATAATTTCAGGGATAAAGGCAATCAGAAATCTCAGAGAAGGCAGAAAGGGTGCAAGAATATTCTGTGTGTCTCCTAGGTCCTTGCTTTGCTTATTAGACATATGTTTCTGTATAAAAACAACAAGCAGAGTTGTTTTATGAAGTTTATGGGCCACTTTACATATTGAAGAGTGATTATGTAATGGAACCTTTATATGTCAGTGCTATGGACTGACTGTGCCACCCCCCCAAACTCATATGTTCACTGAATATGACTATACTTGGAGATGGGGCCTCGAAAGAAGTAATTAAGGTTAAGTGAGGTCATAAGAGTGGGGCCTTAATTCAAGACGACAACTATTCATATAAGAAGGGACACCAGAGAGCTTACTCTCTGCCCATGAACATATAAGAAGTGGTCATGGGAGAGCACCGTGAGATGGCTGCCCCCTACAAAACAAGAGAAGAGGCCTCAGAATGAAATTTACCTTACTGCACAGTGTTCTTGGACTTCTCAGCTTCCAGAACTGTGAGAAATACATTTCTGTTGTCCTACTTCATGGTTTGTATGGCATCTTGAGCAGACTAAGGCGGTCAGCTTACATGACAGTTCCTGTTGAAGATGTGCTCATGAATCCATAGGATTCGTATTTATTTATCCTAAGTAATCCTTAGCCAGGAACATCCTGTTAAGGACATTCAAGAGATAAGTATGTTCCTTGCAGGAGATATCATTAGTCTGTTTACCAGGAGATAAGATTCGTAGCATATTTGCAAAGGAATCAGGTTGAGTCACTTTTCTTTTTTTCCCCTCAGAGTGTTATTTGGTAAACTGAGCAAATGTATCTCAGGACAGCTGTTTAACTCCCTGCCTCCCTACTGATTCATCCATATTATGTGTTGTAGTCATTTGTTCCTTTACATTTCCATATACTTTGCCAGTGTAATGATTTCATCATCTTTCTATTTTCTTTTTCTTTCTTTCTTTCTTTCTTTCTTTCTTTCTTTCTTTCTTTCTTTCTTTCTTTTTCTTTCTTTCTCTCTCTCTCTCTCTCTCTCTCTTTCTTTCTTTCTTTTTTTTTTTTAGGCTCCATGCCCAGTGTGGAGCCCAACTCCAGGCTTGAACTCAGGACCTGTGCTGAGATCAAGTCAGGCACTTAACTGACTGAGCCACTCAGGAGCCTCTATTTTTGTTTTCTTTTGGTTTTTTAATAAAATTGCTGTTGGTAGACATTTGAGTTTTCTAGTTGGGGGCTATCACAAATAATACTGCTATAAGCATTCTTGTACATGTGTTTTAGTCCATATTTTTTAAAGAATATAAATATAAACTTTCTGGGTCATCAGATTTGTGTATGTTCAGCTTCGATGGATTCTGACAAAGTTTTACAACATAGTCCTACCAATTTCCACTGTTGCAAGCAGTATATTAGAGTTTCCGTCATGTCTGAATTTTTCCCAACACTTTTTTTTTTTTTAAATTTTTATTTATTTGTGATAGTCACAGAGAGAGAGAGAGAATGAGGCAGAGACACAGGCAGAGGGAGAAGCAGGCTCCATGCACCGGGAGCCCGACGTGGGATTCGATCCCGGGTCTCCAGGATCGCGCCCTGGGCCAAAGGCAGGCTCCAAACCGCTGAGCCACCCAGGGATCCCTCCCAACACTTTTTGTTATAATATGTAGCCATTTTGGCATGTGAGTTGTGGCATGACATTTTGTGAATTTGGTTTTCTTTGATTAGACTAGTCAGTAATTTATTTTACAGTTTAAACCAATTACTGTATTAATTTATCCTTTCTTCAATGTATAAAATTTATCTTGTGTTTTTGTTAATTCCTTCTTATATTTCTAAGGTTTGTTTCAATATTCTTTTCTGTTTCTATTTTCTATTTTCGAAAATTTCCTTCTTTCTTGTTATTAACAAAGTGTACTTTATCACAAGGTTGATATAGTGTTTATATTATTATTTTCTATATATTTACAATTTTGATTTTTAATTTCCTTTTGGATGTTAAAGTTAAGAAAGTGCTTTGTAACATCCCAAGAGGTTGCTTTTCTCTGTGTTTACAATTACACTTTTTTTTTGTTTTATTATAGTCATTGTATGTAGTCTTCAATATTTTTACCTTCCGTAATTTAAAGAGATTTTCTGGAAAGATATGGATAACCATATTTTTAAATGTTTCACATAGTATTCTTCTTTTGTAGTATAGAGAATTTCCAGCATCACTATACCTGACCCTTTCAGTTTCTGTTTTAAAGATATTATTTATTTATTTATTTATTTATTTATTTATTTGAGAGAGAGAGAGAGAGAGAGAGAGAGAAAGCAAGCATGAGTAAGGGGAGGAGGGGGAGAGAGAATCTGCAGCAGACTCTACACTGAGGGTGGAGCCCAATGTGGTGCATGGAGCCTGACCTGGGCTTGGTCCCACTACTGGGAGATCATGACCTGAGCAGAAATCAAGATTTGGTCACTCATCCCACTGAGCCAACTAGGTGCCTTTTCTTCTCTTTTTTTCTTTTTTTGCCTTTTCAATTTTAAATCAACCACAAAAGAGTGTCTCTTCACAGAAAATAAATAATTCTGTGCCTGAGTCTCATTGTTCACGTAAAGTCCTCAGCCCTTCCCTGAACGCTCACTACACTCTGATGCGGTAGGGATGAGTTCTACGTTCTCTTTGGAGCCAAGAAGAAAATCAAATGTATTGGAAGTTCCAGGAAATCCAATTGCAGGTAGCAGGGTTTTGGTTTTTTTTAAGAGTTTATTTATTTATTCATAAGAGAGGCAGAGACACAAGCAGAGGGAGAAGCAGGCTCCATGCAGGGAGCTAGATGTGGGATTTGATCCCGGGTCTCCAGGATTATGCCCTGGGCAGAAGGCAGATGCTAAACCACTGAGCCACCCAGGTATCCCACAGATAGTAGGTTTCGGAGAAACATTGGTACCTATGGGGTTTTTTTGTTTGTGTGTCTCTGTGCATTATCCTTTTCAGACCTCTTGGATTATGGAGAGTAGCTATCTTTAACTATTCTCAGTCTTTCTTTGGCCTGTCCCTGCCTTTATGCCTTGCTTCTCTGATTCAGAAAGGACCTCAGTTCTCATTTCCCGTGTTGGAGCAAGCCACACACTACCACTGAGTAATTGGATGAGAAGAGATCTGTGGACCATCTAATCTTACAGTGCCCACCTTGCCTCTAGCTCTAGACTCTCCAAAGAGATGTTAAGGAGGTTTGCCAGAATTTTCTCCACTTGCTTTCATTATACTGTGCTGTTCTTATGGAAAAGCTATTTTTGTATTTTTCCCTCGTGAAGGCATTGACATTCAGTTAGCCAGTCATTCAACAACTGGTAATTTGCATTTTTCTTTGATTATTCCCCTAGACTTACTGGACAAAAGAAACATGGAAGAGATTACTCAGTAAGTCAATGTTTTGAATGTTTTTTTATTCTGCTCATTATCTTAGACTTATTCTATTATAGGTTCTGTCAAATTGGCAGCACAGATTATAACAGATAGCTTGTGGATCATTAAGAATAAACTATAATTATAATTATAAAGCTGTTTGTGATAATACCAATGTTAAAACAGAAAGAACACCAAGTAGAGGGAAAGCCTTCCTAATGTTTTTATATACTTGAAGGAAAACCATTATTTGGCTGTATGTCTACATTATATCTTAGGCTTCTTGCAGTTACAGTTTCAACTACTTTAGGGAATTACTTTGGAAGGGCTGGCTGGTAGGTGGAGAACTTCAAGAATATGTTAGAAATTACCTACTTCCATAAACTTCAAAAGTCACATATTATGTTGTGCTTTTTGAAGTTTATTACTGATAAGTTATCTTCATACTTAACACAGTTCATATTTATTACTAGGTTTATATGATCTGCTTGCTTAAACCTGGAAGATTTTATGTCTGATTGGATTTAGTTTATAAATGTTATTTTTATTTTTTCTTCTTTTATAGTAGGATTTGAAGTAGGATAATTTCGTGTCCTTTTAACAGGAAAGCAAATTGCTACTCAAAAATAAAAAAACAATATATAAGAAAAGAAAATGAATCCTAGGAAAATTTATGATAAGTTCTTGTGATCTACCCTCAGTCAACTGTTAAAATTGTCTTGTTTCAACAGGCTCCACAAGAGCTTATTGTTTGACATAAAATCCTATAGACCATATAGAGACCTGGTTCGCCAAATACGGATTCTGCTCCTGGGTCCAACTGGAGCTGGGAAGTCTAGCTTTTTCAACTCAGTTAAATCTGTTTTCCGAGGCCACGTAACACACCAGGCTCTGGTGGGCTCTGATGCAGCCGGGGTGTCTGACAAGGTATGTCCATTCAAGGTCACTCAGTCTTTACTTCTTTGTTCTAGTTAATTAGGGTTGAAAAGTCTTTTGCTGGTTGACTTCATTACGTGAAGACTTTACCTCCATTTGCAATTTAAAAAATGTACCTTAATACTGCCTTTTTCTCCTCTGTAGTACAGGGTATATTCCATTAAGGATGCGGGGTATAACAACTCCCTGCCATTTATTCTGTGTGACTCAATGGGCCTGGGTGAGGAGGACAAAGGGCCGTGCATGGATGACATAGTCTACATCTTAAAAGGCCACATTTCTGACAGATACCAGGTATGATTGAACTAATTATTGAGAAATTATAACTGATATTTAAAATGTTTATTTTTGCTCACTATAGACAATGGCAGATGCTAGTCTAATTTAATGCATTATGATTTATTTTCTTGAACTATACTTGTTCAAGAGCATTTGTTCCTTTTTGATACTTTATTCTACAAAGAATTAAAACATCCAAAGACTCTTTTGTCAAAGCTGCCATAACAACTCTGAATGTTGTTTCATATTCAATTGCCTTTGGCTATGTGAAACAGAAATCCAAATACAGCAATTTACTCACAAAGGTAATTTTCCTTACGTAACAGGAAGTCTGAAGGTAGGCAGCTTTGGGCCAGTGTGAAAGCTCTTTGAGGTTATCAATTTCAAAGGTCAATCTGACTTTCTCTTACTGAGACCCTCAGTATGGGGTGCTTTGTGTCCCCCTAAAATTCATATGCCAAAGCCCTAATCCCCAATGTGATGGCATTACGAGTTGGGACCTTTGTTTTTTTTTTTTTTTTTTTTTTTTTTGAGTTGGGACCTTTGAAAGGTGATTAGGTCACAGGGTAAATCCCTCATGAATGGGAGTAGTATCCTTACAAGAAGTGATATAAATCTTTCTCTCTGTCATATGAGGACACAGCAAGGAGATGCCAAATCTGCTAGCACCTTGATCTTGGACTTTCTAGCCCCCAGAACTGTGAGAGGTAATTTTTGTTCTGTAAGACACCATATATGGTCATTTGTTATAACAGCTCAAGCAGACTAAGACATGTGGCTTTCATCCTTATGCTCTCAGATGTCCTAGGCGAGAGGAGAGGGGAGATTAAAGAGAAAGCCACTTTAGTCCATCATATTTTTTAAAACTTTCTAGTACTTTTTATAAACATTTAGATTTTGAATTAGTCATTAATTTATCTAGTTCCAAATGAATAGTCAATTGTGCCAACATATTTCATTGAATGTCTTTGCATCTTTTTTTTACCTACCAAATATAGGGATTGGTTTTCATATTCTCTAGTTTGTTCTTTTGTTGTATTTATCAATCCCTTTATGATATTCTTTTTATTATCATATCATTTAATTGTTTTTTAAAATATTTTATTTATTTATTAATGAGAGATGCAGAGAGAGAGGCAGAGACATAGGGAGAGGGAGAAGCAGGCTCCATGCAGGGAGCCAGATGTCAGACTTGATCCCGGGATCCCAGGATCACACTCTGAGCCAAAGGCTCACTCAACCGCTGAGCCACCCAGGTGTCCCTATTTAATTGTTTTAATACCATAGTAATCAACTATGTCTTTATACCTCACCGGACATGTCATATTCATTACTTATTTCTTGCATCTGTTTTTCTTAACATTTTCACAATATACTTTTCCAAGTGAGCTTATTTGTATTTTATTTGATTGTTTGTGTTTGATTTGTTGGTGTTTTGATTAAAATTACATTAAAATTTTATATTGAAAGTTTATTTACATCTTTGCATATCCAGTGTTTTTATCCAGAAACACAGCATGTTTTATTTTTCTATTCATGCAATGGCTTTTCATTCTTTAGTATAGCATTATCTTATAGAGGCAAAGTTTATTTTTAAATATTCTTTTTAAAAAAAACAAATTTATTATAGAGAATTTCAAACCAATGCAAAAGTAGACAAGACAATTTAAAAACTTCCCATTTACTCAGCTTCAACAATTTTTGATTCACAGCCCATCATCTGTGTCTATCCACTTTCTCCTCTCCTGTATTATTTGGAATCAAATTTAATACATTGTAACATTTTTTTAAAAAGATCTATTTATTTATTCATGAGATACACAGACTGAGAGAGAGAGAGAGACAGAGACATAGGCAGACGGAGAAGCAGGCTCCTTGCAGGGAGTCCAATGAGCGACTTGATTCCGGATCCCTGGATCACTACCTGAGCCAGAGGCAGGCTCCCAACCACTGAGCCACCCAGGCATCCCTACATCATAGCATTTAATTATAAATCATAGCAAGTACACCAAAACTATGGTCACAAATACTGAACACACCCTTAGTAGTCAACTAACATTTACCCAAACCATATGCAATTAGTTTTGGCATACTGAAATGTAGTCTAAAGTCAACTTTACAAAATAGGGCATAGTCAAAGAATCCATTTTATTTCTCTGCCCCTTCAAATACATTTTTTTTCCTTTTTAAAAATAAGCAACCATATAAAAATGTATGGTTTACTTTCCTTTTTTACTGTATAAGAAAATACTTACAGATTTGTGGTTCTTCTCTTTTTTGGGAAGTCATGAAATACTATATATATATATATATATATATATATATATATATAATTGATATATTAGAATCTTGCTACTACAAATAGCCCTGAAGTTAATAGGCTTGTACCTACATCATTTTGTATTTTTGCTAGTATACCTGTGACAGATTCCCAGCAGAGGGATTGCTAGTTTGAGAGTATATGCATCTTGTTTTGAACCACTTTCTGCCCTTGCATTCTGTGTGATCATGCCGGATTTCTTTCTGAATGTTCTCACCTCCACCTTCTCCTACACTGCTTCTATCTAGAACACTTTCTACTATATCCTTGTTCCCTTTATCAGACTAACTCCCCCTACTTTGTAGCTCCCAGATTACGTGTCCCTTTCTTGCAGAAGCTTTACTTGCCTGTGTGAACAGGCTGCTCGCTACTTACATAGACTGTCTTCCCTATTGGATTGCTAGCCTCATAATATCAGAGACTTGTATACTGCCTCATACATAGTATGTGCTCATAAATATCCATGGAATTAATATGTTGCTTTATGTTTACCTTACAGTTTAATTCCATGAAACCAATCACACCAGGTCATAGTAACTATATTGAAAACCCATTGCTGAAGGACAGAATTCATTGTGCGGTATTTGTGTTCAATATCAACTCTGTTGAACACCTCTCTTATGAGATGATGGCAAAGATCAAAAAAATTCGAAGGGAGTTGATAAAGTGTGGTGAGTCTCATTCCACTTTGCTATTAAGAGTAATTGATTAGACTATATTATAGAATGGTTTTAGAACAGGATGAGAAGCTTAAGAAATTGGGCATGTGAATCTTCTCTGGCCCATCAGTGTGGTTCAATCAAATCAAGCGCTTAATAGCTGTATGATTCTGTGTGAGTGACTTAAACTCTCTATGGTCTCAATTTCCTAATCTATTAAATTAGTATAATAATAGCACCTACCTCAGAGATTTATTATAAGGATTAAACAAATCATTATATTTGAAGAGTTTAGCACAGTCCTCACTACCTGCTATCACTATATCCTACCATGAATTTATTTACCAAAAGTTCTAGCTTTTCCCTTGGACCTTAAATGATTAGAAATGGAAAACAATATATCAGTAAGAAAAGGTGACAGGGAAGTATGATGTTAGGTAGGGAGTGGTAGTATAAAGGCTTAGGAGAAGGTAAACAGGATCAGGGAATTAGAAAAGCCCCATATTGGCTTTTCTTGGCTTTATTATCCATTCTGTCTGGGAAAGAGCCAGTTTATCACAATCTTGATTAAGTTAGAAGCATGAAATGACTTACTTGCTCATTGAATTTTGAAACCTTGCAAGGGAGGTGTGCAGAAAGCATTGTGACAGAGAGCAGTTTATTTGTGATGCTTTGACAATGCTATTTCCTCCTTCTTCTCCCCCATCTTGTTTATTAGATCTCTTTTCTCTAGTCTTCATAAAAACAATTGTTGGGACAGGACATAAGACCAGTCAACAATATTGTAGCTTAGTTTTAGTTTATCTCTTCCAAGAGGTGGTTTTATTTGAAGCCTCATTTCTTACCATGGAAAGCAATGAAGGAAATTTCCTATGTCAAAGGAATTCCATGTACTAATGAGTAGTTGAAAGGGATATTTTTAGGGGGGTGGGCCTTCCCAAATCTCTGAAATGACTCCATAGAAAGCCTGTTTTATAATTGATAGCTGATTAACTGAAAAATACTGATGTTGTCTTTAATGATCAAAGTGACATGTATCTGTTTGGTCTAGGTATAATACATGTGGTGTTGCTCACTCATGTGGATAGCTTGGATCTGATTACAAAAGGTGACTTCATAGACATATATAGATGTACACTTGTGAAGTGCAAGGTAATGAATGATGTTCCTTTTTGTAAACACATATTCTGGGATATGTCACTATAATCACCTGGTACTACTGTGTATAAAAATAAAATGGAAAAAAAATAAAATGGACACCTACAGAACTTAAGAATTAAAACAATTGGATAATTCAGATTCGTGTCCCAAGATTTAAAAATTAAATATTTATTCATCTTTACACAGACACAGATCATTCCATTCATTATAATTTAATCTAATTAGGTTCAATTCAACAAATGCTTGCTTATTTATTTATTTAGAAAGATTGTATTTGTTTATTCATGAGAGACACACAGAGAGAGGCAGAGACGTAGGCAGAGGGAGAAGCAGGCTTCCTGTGGGGAGCCCGATGGAGACCCTGGGGTTCATGACCTGAGCTGAAGGCAGACACTCAACCACTGAGCCACCCAGGTGCCTATCAACAAGTATATATTGATTGCTTTTCATACTGAGTCAGAGTGATCATCTCTAACCAGATACACAGATAATTAAAACAATTTCTCTTCACTCAAAAGCTTAGAATTTTATCAATGGAGGTGAGGAGATGGGGGGTGGGATGGGAAAAAATTGACAGAGTATGAGTATGATAAATCTCATGAAGGGACTCAAAAGTGAAAGTTTAGAGAGGAAAATATTATGTTAAGGAAGATGGGGAAGATTTCATTCCTGGAGTGTCACTGGAAAATAGCTTTCATAGAGGAGGAAAGTTTCAGGAGGTGAAGAGACAAAAAGAGGAAAAAAATTTGGGTTATGAGGATGATATATGTCAATACATCAGTGTATGAAAAGGCAGTGTGAGTGGGAAGCATGGAATCATTCAGTTTAGTGGAGGGCTGAATCCTTGTAGGAAGAGGTAAAATTAAAAAGTTATATTTGCATGGGTGACTTGACTTAATTAGGTACATTACAGGGAGCCATAGCAATTTTTTCCTCTTCTTTTAAGTTTTTACTTAAATTCCAGTTAGTTAATATACTGTATAATATTGCTTTCAGGCTTACAATATAGTGATTCAACACTTCCATATATCACCCAGTGCTCATCACAAGTGTCCTCCTTCATTCCCATCACCTATTAAATCTACCATCTGTGAGATGGGTACCATCATTACCGCATTTTAAAGATGAGGAAACAAAAGCACAGTGTTTTTGACAGTGACAAGAAATAACAGAGCCCCGTTTTGAACCCAGGTGGTTTCATTCCACAGAGAAATTAGTCTAAGCAAGAATTAAATATCATTATTAAACTAGTCTAATAAAAATTGACTAATCATGAGAATACTTATAATTGGAAACAGGGAAATTACAGACTCCAGCGTAAGAGTATTAAAAATGCTTCAATTTCAAAGTTATCTAATAAAACTATTAGTTATTCTTCGTTTCTAATTCACGTGGAATCTGTTGTGTGTATTCTCGATGAAAATTAATAGCGATACTGAAGATTGACTTGTGAAGCTCTTTAAGAAAGTATTTATGGGACTAGATCTCTATCCTCATTTCCCCAACAGGTATACTATTGCCAAGCTCCTGCTTTTTGTCACTGCTTTCACAATATATATTGACCTAAGATAAGTCTTTGTCACTGTTTCTGTTTTGCAGTTAGAGATGGTCCACAGAGAACTTGGATTTGCTCTTTCTGACATCTTGGTGGTTAGTAATTATACCTCAGAGTGGGAACTGGAACCCGTAAAGGACCTTCTGATTCTCTCTGCACTGAGACAGATGCTGTGGGCTGCAGATGACTTCTTAGAGGATTTGCCTCCTGAGAAAACAGGTAGTTGTATTTGGTGGTATAGACACTTGAAAGTGTCAGCTCTATGGCTACCCCCTGCTTGGATCTATTGTTCACAATGTTTCTCAAATTCTCTCGACAATACATGCTGCACCAGTTCAATCAAAGATCAGATAGAAGTTTCAATCTATACTAAAATCTTATTTTAGTTTGTAAGAAATCAGATTAGAATATGCTATCCTCTTTGTTCTCTCTCACTTGCAAACAACGAAGAAACCCTCAAGCTACTACTGATCCTACCATCTTGGTTTCTCTCCTTCATAGAGCATGCACTTCCAAAGTCAGGGTTGGTTGGTTTAGACACCCAGTAACCCAACGTTCCCCTTCCTTCTGGTTTCTTTTCTCTAAATAATCCAGTAATAATATTTTGTTTCTCTTTTCTCAGAGAAAAGGAAGTAAAAGAAGGAAATAAATATGTGACTCCTTCACATACTAATAATTTTAATCTCATCATAGAAGAGCAAAAACTGAGAAATAAGAAAACAGGAAAAATAGAAGTAGCTGAAACGGAAGGGGCATATTTTATGTATATCTGGAATGAAGATGGATATACGAAATTGTAATACCTGCAAATAACTAGGAACAATGGGCTTTACAGCTATTAATGGTGAAAAAAAATGATTATAGTTTCTTTTGGATTTATGTTCTGTATCTGTGAAAAATGAAGGTTTCTTCTTACAAAACCTGTTACCTTAAGTGTGTGTGTGCTTTTAGCAAAGTTTATTTTAATATAACTTGTCAGCATATTTTGATCTTCACCCACGTCATCTTAATTTTGCCTTCTTGTTTTATTTCTAAAGCATTTGATCTTCTCTTTGGGTCTCCAGTCAATGTTGTATTCTTTAACCTAAGGCCATGTTTTTGTTTGTTTACTATCTAAACCCTTTTCCAGGATGTGACAATTAATATTGATAAGAATTCTAGAGAATTAAAACTGACTATAGTTTGATTTTCTGCCAATTACGACTATTTTAGTTACAAGTGAAAAGACTCAACCTGAATTATACGAATAAAAAATAAACCATAGAAAAGGCTGGGATTGAACAGAACTGCCTCAGATGGTTGTATCTATAGATTCAAAATCTATCCTCTCTTTCTCTCTCTTGCAGACATGCTCTCACACCCACACCCACCCACACCCCCACACACAGACTCTCTGGTTCCTTCTTTGTGTCTATTGCTGTCATTTTCTCAGGCTAGCATTCTTGATAAATCTTAAGCCATCTGAACCCAAGCTTCAAGTTGACATTTATTCAGTCCCAGTCCCAGGACCCAAAAAGGAAGAGGGCTTTTCTTTTCCAGTTTCATTATGAAATATTCCAAAAAAGGACTGCAATTGATCTAGTTTGAATCATATGCTGAGCCTATAGGAACAATCACTTTATCTCCAGAAGAGGGAGAAATATAATCATCCTACCTTGAGTCATACTTGCCCAGGAAGAGTGATTTGTTATTAGAAGCAGGCAGTTAATCATGGACATGGCCGCTGTTGTATTAACTCAGCTGGAGACACACCTCAATAAGTATCTCACAGATTCAGAATATTTTGTATCTAGTTTCTCACTTAAATTATAAAGAAAGTCTTATCAATAGGTCTAAAATTGTTAACAATTACTTTAAAAAAGCTATTTATTAATATATATGCATAAAAAGTACAGAGTTCATGGCTCAGTACATTTTGATAGACTTAACACATGAAACTAGAACTCAGGTAAGAAACAGAACATTCTAGAATATCCTAGAAGTCCCTCATCTAGCCACCTAGGATATCCACTACTCTGGCTGCTAATTGCATAGATTGGTCTTGTCTCTTTTATCACTTACATAACATCATGCACTATTTACTCTTGGATCTGACTTCTTTCATGAGATTGTGTATTTGTTTGATTCCTATTATTGTACATAAGTAAAGATAATTTAATCTTATCTCTCATGTTATTGTGATGTTAATGGGCAGTTCTAATACTTTCCTTATAGGTCAACATGTATGTTGTGTTAAGCATTTTTCTGATTTATAACTACATAGAAATAAACCATATGACTTTGGGTCTTTCCAGTTTTGTATGATAATAAATATTCCATAATGGGAACATACTCTATTTCAGTTTGTAAATATACCTTGGAAATGAGAAGTAGCATCATGAATAAGTTGATATTATCCTAAAATTTATGGAGTAGTGTAAAGGGTTAAACATAGTCAAGATGTTCTTAAAGAATGAAGTGGGAAACCAGGCATAAAGAGACATATTAAGAAATGTAAGTTGACTTTGGTGCATTAATAAATTAATGGAACAGAATGGAGAGTCCGGAAACAGACTCAAACATGTCTGGACATTTGTCCTGTGATAAGGTTAGCATTGCAGATGGATGGAAAAATAACAGACAGTTCATAAATGGTCTAGTCAATTGGTTTGGGGAAAAATAACAGTGAATCCTTCACATTATACACAAAAGTCTACTTTAGGTGAACTAAGTACCTATGTGCTAAAGGGCATTGAGAAGATAAAATAGAAGGGTACTTTTTATAATGGGGGTAATAAAATATTTCTTATGTCATATTTATTAAACAAGATACAAAAAGCTTAATCTCAAAAGAGATTGAAAATTCAACTACACTGAAATCAGTAATTTTTGTATTCAACAAATCCCATTAAGATAGTGAAAAGACACCGCAAAATGTGGGAAAACATATGACTAGCAAAGAACTAATAAAAGGATGTACAAAGTAATCCTACAGGTCTAGAAGAAAACTAAAACATAACAGAAAATGAACCAAAGACTTGAGAAGGAGCTCTAAAGAAAAAGGAAATTCAAATATCCAGTACAGAAGAAATGTGTTCTATATCATTAGTAATAATTAAAAAATCCAAGCTAAAATAATTTGATTCTTTTTTTATGTTTATTGAGATTTAGTTGACATATAAAATATGCATATTTAAGGTGTAAAATTGAGTGATTTTTGACATATGAATATACCGTAAAATGATCTTGACAATCCAGGTAGCAAATATTTCTATCCCTCCCTCCAAAAATATTTACATGGGGCCTTCATAATCCATTCTCTTTATTCCACCTCTTGTTCTGATCCTCAGATGATCGCTGGTCTGTACTCTGTCACTGTAAGTTACTTTTCATTTTTTAGAATTTATATATATGAAATTGTACAAAATATACCCTTTTGTGTCTGGCTTCTTTTATTCAGTGTGTTTTGAGATTCAACCCTATTGTTGCATGTAACAATAGTTCTTTCTTTTTTTTGAGTGGTATTTCATGGTGTGAATATACTACATTTCTTTATCCATTCATCTGTTAACAGACTTTTGGATGGTTTGTGGTAAAGTTCAAGATATGCAGACAGACCTGATGAGCTAGCAATTTGACTCTCAGTTATGTATCTTAGGGATACTTTTATGTGTGCACCTGAATACATGTATAAGAATTTTTGTAGTAGCATTGTTCATCATAGTCCCAATTGGAAACAACCCACATACCCATCAATAGTAGAAAAGATAACTAATTGTGCTATATTATATAAAGTACCTCATTTCATATAGCAAAGAAAATTAAAGAATTATATATACAATAGCACAAATACTGCAAATATAATATTAACCAAAGGCTAAAGACATCAATGAATCTATACATTATGAATAGATTTGTATAAATCTCACAAAAATTCTAAATAAAAGAGAGGAAATGACGACCATAAAAAGATGGTGATTACCTTTCAAGGGTTTGGGGTTGTAAAGAGTCAGGGGCTCACCTAGCTGTTTTGCAGAAGCTAAAAATGTCCCATGTGTTGAACAGGGTGGTGATGAAATGGATATTTGCTTTATAATTATTTTTAAGTTGTGTATTTGTCTTGTATGCACTTTCTGTATGTATTATATATTTTGTAATTAAAAAAGAAAAAAATGAGAAATGATATCATATACAAACATTAGAATTAGACAAAACTGAGTCTCTGCTAGATCATATGTGATCTTTAAAAAGTCTCTCATTTCCCGATCTTACAGATGATGATAACACTTTATTCATAGATATGTTGTAAGAACTAAATTAGATAATATATACAAGTAGATTATCAGTGCAGGTGCTTAGAAACAGAAACTCAGGTGCTGATGGGCATTGCTAATCTTGTATAATGGCAAACTGATAAACAAAAGTTAGACTTGGATTTTGGTAGCTCATAAAAAAAATATATGAAAGAGACCTAAAGTCAAATTATCAGAGTTTTCGACTTTGGTTGTTTGATATGCAGTTTTTTTTTTTTTTTTTAATATACCTTTGGCTTCAAGAGCATATTGTATCTCAAATGCAAACTTTATAACAGCATAGAGAAACATATTAAATGGCTTGGTCACGTCTGCCCCCTGCTGGCCCTACAAAGCGGGAAGTATGCTGATGGTTGAATTTGGAAGCTCACATAAAAACTAAGGTTTTTCTAATTTTTAAAAAAGCTATCACAACAGAAAAAAATTTTAAATGTGTAATTTCGTAAAAGGTATGCAAAATTTACATTTTTTCCTGGTGTTGAAGCTGTGGTAGTATTTGGAAATGCTTTGTTCTGCATTCTCTAATATTTCTGGCGTTATATTAGACATTATTATGCACATTTGCATTTTAAGCTAACATTAATGTGCCCCATGTTAGCATTTTTGTTAACCTGCAGAACAGAAAATTGAATGTACAATATTTAAGGCTTATGGTGATCAATGAACACACAAAATGAGTACTTTTGCCCCTTGCTTTTCATAAATGTGATCCCCAATTACATTACTTTTGGATGAAGTCTTGAACCCACTTATCCAGGAGTTAATTTGTATAGACAAATCACAGTTGTGGGGGAGCAGGAGAAACATTATACTTCAAGTGCTGTGTTCTCTCAATTTTGATTTCTATTTGATTTAGGATTATTACTTATGAACCAAGAGTTTGCAAATTAGTTACTGTAGCAAATTGCTACCAAAGCATGAAAATACGCCTTGTTTCCCTGCCAGTGCTGCCTTTGTAGAGATTTACAGTGGATTCCTTTCCTTTCAGTTACAAAAGTATTGAGTTCAACCTTTCTTAGGATGGTTTTCCTAATCTGGACATATTTGATCTCAAACTGTAAAACGAGCTCAACTGCGTGACTTCCTCCTCTTCCCTCTTTTGTGCATTCTCCTGTCTCCATGGCTTTGTTCATACTTTGGGGGCAGTTACTTAATTTCCGTTTGCCTTGTTTTCTCATCTGGTAAATGGGGATACTTCCCCTATGTCGATTATTTTGAGGATTAAATGAGAAAGTATATGTAAAGTACTTTTTGAAAAGTGTCTGAAACAGAGTAAGCACTAAAAAAATGCCTTTAACTATTATTCACTTTTCCCTGGCCTTTTTTTTTTTTTTTTAAGATTTTATTTATTCATTCATGAGAGACACATAGAGTAAGAGAGAGAGAGGGAGGCAGAGACACAGTCAGAGGGAGAAGCAGGCTCCATGAGGGTCCAATGCAGGACTCCAGGATCAGGCCCTGCGCTGAAGGCGACGCTAAACCGCTGAGCCACCCGGGCTGCCCTTCCTGACCTTCTGTAATATTTCTCCCCTTTCCCATCTACCACCTACCAATAAATAATTGTTTTCTCTGCCATTGGCATTCTGCTGACTTTTTGTAGATATCATTCAAGCATTATCACACTCTGTGAATTGTCTCGCTACATGACTGTGTACATGGCACACAGCTTCTTGTGGGCAGGAGTCCAAATAGTACAGTTTCTGCGCATAATAGACATCCAATAATATTTTGGGAGACTAAAAGAAGTGATGAGAAAACATGAAGGTTGCTGGTATGTGAACCCGATTCATTTAATGCCAATTGAGAACAACAACAAAAAACTATTTTTAAATATAGGAAGCTAAAGTAGGAAGAGGCAAAGAAAGGTAGAGCTGAAGCCATTACTCCTTTAATGGTCAGTCTTTTTTAAAAATATTTTATTTATTTATTCATGAGAGACACAGAGAGAGAGGCGGAGACATAGGCAGGGAGAGAAGCAGGCTTCCTGTGGGGAGCCTGAGGCAGGACTCAATCCCAGGACCCTGGGGTCATGCCCTGAGCCGAAGGCAGACACTCAACCACTGAGCCACCCAAGTGCCCTTAATAGTCAGTCTTAACGGTTGCCCTTATTTATCAGACTCTGGCAGAAAATAGAAGGGACTCCAGGTCTTTTAAGCCATGTGATTTAATGTAGAAATTTGGCTATGCAAGTGATGGGAAAGCTGAGAAGTCAAATGAAAGACAGAGAAGCAAGCCATAGGTTGGCCAAGTATGGGAGATGGAACTTTACCTCTATCCATCTTCAGTGTTTTCAGCTGAAGCTCTTTAACAAAATGTGGGACCAGCAGGAGAAAAACAGTTTATTAACACATGCACACCGCACATCATGAGGGAGAAACCTCAATGAGTAACTCAAAGCCATGGCTTGGAAAAAGATACATGCAGCCCCATATTCGTTGTAGCATTATTTACAATAGCCAAGATATGGCAACAATCCAAGGGGCCATCAGTGAATAAACGGAGAAAAAAATGTGTACAACAGAATATTACTCATAAAAAAGAATGAAATTTTGCTCTTGGGATCCCTGGGTGGCGCAGCGGTTTAGCGCCTGCCTTTGGCCCAGGGCCTGATCCTGGAGACCAGGGATCGTGTCCCACGTCGGGCTCCCAGTACATGGAGCGTGCTTCTCCCTCTGCCTGTGTCTCTGTCTCTCTCTCTCTCTCTGTGTGACTATCATAAATAAATAAATAAATAAATAAATAAATAAATAAATAAATAAAAGAAATTTTGCTCTTTGTGACAATATGGTTGGACCTAGAGGGTATGTATTATGCTAACTGAAATAAGTCAGACAGAGAAAGACAAGAATCACATGATTTCACTTATATGTGGAATCTAAAACCAAAACAGGGGTGCCTGGGTGGTTCAGTTAGCTAAGTGTCCAGCTCTTGATTTTGGCTCAGGTCATGATCTCAGGGTCCTGGGACTGAGCCCCTCCCCCCATCCTTGGACTCTGTGCTCAGCCAGGAGTCGGCTCCAGGATTCTCTTCTTCTCGCTCTGCCCCTCCCCCAGCTGACACTTGCTCTCTAAAATAAATAAACCTTAAGAAAAAATAAAAATGAAACAAATGACCAAAAAAAAGCAAACCAGACAATCAAAAAAAAGGCCCAAATACAGAGATGGTCAGAAGGGCTGGAGGGTGGGGGGTGGGGGGTGGAGGGTGGGAGAAGGTACAAGAGGTGTCAATTTCCAGTTATAAGATAAATAAATTGTGGGGATGACGAGGACAGCATGGGGGATATAGCCAATAATCCTGTAACATTGTCATGTGGTCATACATGGTGACTCCACCTGAGGCGAGCACCCTGTGATATACAGAATCATCCAGTCTCTAGGTTGTGCACCTGAAATTTATATCACATTATATGTCGATTGCAAACAAACAAACAAACAAAATTGTGGCTTACAACTCCAGTTCATGTAGCATCCTTGTCAAAGAACAAGACATTTGTGGGGGAATGGCTGGACAAGGAGAACAGTTTTAGGCTTCCAAGATGGCAAGCTGTGGGGTAGTAAATCCATGAGAGGGCACTGATCCAGTCAGGTTTGTTTGCAGGTCACTCTGGTGCTGTCCATGGGCCGATAAAGAGTCTTTCTCCAGGAAAGGGAGAATGTACCTTCTACCTTTAGGCAGAAAGGGGGGGTGAAGAGCTTCTCTTGCATTTCCTGCTTCTTAATTGCCTCCAGCTCAAAATCATTTTTAGGTCAAAGAGGCATATTTTGGGGTGAAGTATTCCAATTCCCTTCAGCTAAAACAGAGAAGCCACTACCACCCTTAGGACGGAAGGAACGATGTGATAAGACAGAGGTCCCAGAACCGAGGGGCCAAAGCTCTCTAGAGGGAGTGAACAGAAGGGAAGTACCAAGTGAAAGGTTAGGGCTCGGGGTGGGGCTCTCCCACGGGAGCTGGAGCCAGGATGGAGGCACTTTGGCTGCCAGAGATCATGCCCAAGAGGAAGAGGGGAGCCCAGATCTCACACGTCTGCCCTCTCATCTCTAGTGGGTACCTCCCACTGGCCAGATGCAGATGGAAACCTGCCCAGGCAGGAGCCTGGAGAAAGTGGCCTGCAGAAGTGGGCTTTCCTGTGACTGAGTGGAATCCGGTGCCTGTCTGAGGACGAGATCTAGAGGCAAAGGTGCCGGGGACCATCCTATAACTCTTTGCTTCCCCACAACTTACGTTGCGACCTCTGGTCTCTCCACTCCTAAACTCAGGCCAAACATTTATACCCTCACTACGTCTGCGGCATAGAATGCAAGCTTGATGGTTCTGCCTATTGGAATTTAACAAATTGTTCAAAGCCCAATTTGACCACATTTTATGACTTTCCTCATGCTATCAGTTACAGAAAGTATCCCACTGGTACCTTCTAGTACTTTCATTATATCTCTGTAGCAATGAATTTTGCTTTACGGTGTGGTGATTTATGTATGTGTCCTTCTCTCCTAATATTAAAAATATTTTGGGCTAACGCTTGACTAAAAAAATCCCCCCTGATTCAACGCTTTCTTTGGTGCCAGAATGTGTGGACTGTGAGTTGTGTCCACAGGGCATTACCTGAGGTGGTTTGCCTCTATCCACGGCCCAGGGACTATGGCACCAGAGAAGACTTCTGTTAGTTTAGCGACGATAGGAAAAGAACTTTCTTCCTCAGGTATGGGGAGACTGAAGCTATAATGGATGTTCAGATTTTGCCCTCTCTTTTGGAGAATCCGTTGTTGGCATGGACCTAATTTAGTTAGAAAAATAAGTACACTGAATTTTTTAAGGACTGTTTTTTTTTTTTTCTTCCAAATACAGAAATTTCTATCTCTTTTTCAAGACAAGTCTCCAGAGGGTGAGAACGTGATAGCCAGTATGCTTTTCCTTTACAAGTGGTACCGAGGCTGATTTAGTAACACCAGTATTAGGGTTGCTCACTATCTGCCGATGGAGCTTCAAACTCCGTATTTCCCAGTGTCCCATACTACAAATTTCTCAGTATTCTGGGAAGAAATTATTTACCTGTTCAACAACATTCTCTATTAAGCATCCATGTGCCATGGGCTGTGTAAATGTTTCAAGAGGTCAGTTCTTTTTTATTTTTTCTGAAGATTTTATTTATTTAATTGAGAGAGAGAGAGAGAGAGCATGCGAGTATGAGCAGGGAGAGGGATGGAGGGATGAAAAGGGGGAACCATGCTCTTCCACAAGCACGGAGCCCAACAACTCCTCAATCCCGAGACCCTGGGGTCATGACCTGAGCCAGAAGCAGCCACTTAACCCACTGAGACACCCAGGTGCCCCCCTGGGAAGGCTAGTTGTGCACAAAGCTTGGTTATAGTGATCCCTGGGGTGGTGAGGTGGTTCCTTTCAGGATGTGGATTGGGTCTATCAAGGGCCCAGTTTGGAGTAAAATGATACCATCTAATTGAATCACAGCCATGCCAAGGGCATGCATTTTAACATATAGGCCTTAGTCAGTCATTTCAACATCTTAGTATCTAGAAACTTGCAACTATTTTGTAATCTCCACAGACTTTTGAAATATTCTTCAAAGCCTCAGACTATGGATTTTTGAGACTCCCTCCTGTATTGTTCTAATTTTGCTTCTTTTCCAGGCATACTCTGTTTTTAAAACATTTAGCACTCATCTGAACTACATTTTCTATGCATTCCATATTTCTACGCATGGAAAATAATGCTTATCCTGAAAATCATGTAAATCGTAAGTTACAAGAATGGACTCTTATTTGTATCCCAGAATATTGATTCCTTCCATTTTTCGAGATTATTTTCATGAGATTCTCTATGGTGCAGAGTACTGTTCCAGATTCTAGGGTCTACCTCCAGAGGAGGTAGCATTAAAATGGGACTTTGGAAGCAGGGAGTCAACATTTTGCTCAATCATTAAGTAGTCTGTGATTTGAGGTTAATTTCTTTACTTCTGTAATAGTTCATTTGTAAAATTATCAGCTTGAATTTCACAAGATTAATTCTAAGCTCTTTTCCAGCTCTGAAATTCTGATATTATGATTTAAATATCTGCATATATGGTGGAGGCAGCTAAAACTCTATGAAGTATACACCTCTGACACATGAGGTCCTAAGTGATATAACTTGATTTTGCAAGTATCTTTGATGAGCAAGTGGTGGGAGAAATACAGAAAGACTTTGGCAACCTGTAGTTTACAGACCATCTTTCTGTGACTTTTCTCTCACCTTTCCCCAGTTTTCTATTCAAAACAAGTTTTATCACAATTTGTAACTGATTAGAATCAAAGTAGGACATAGAAATCAATCCATGTTTATTCTGTTTTCATAGATCATTTAAAATTACCAAATGTTGTGTCAAGGATCTGTAATTGGTCCCGGTTTGTCACTTGCGGGCTCAGATGACAAGACTGTATGTCCAGAGAAGCGAGAATATCATTACTCCAGGCAAGTGAAGTCTGTGTGGACAAAAAGAGACAAACTCATAATCTACAGTGAGGCCTGGGGGTGGGGTGGGGTGGGGAGGAGGGCAGGAGAATGACAGACCCAGTAGAGAGAAAGGGACAGGCAGTTCAGCAGGAGCAAGGACCCAAGAGCCTGGGAACTGAGAAAGAATCATGTGCATCGAGGGCCTGGGAGCTTCAACAGTGATCCTTGATCACGATGATGGCTAAGTGGCTCTGTTCAGCTGCTAATTTCTGTGTTTTCTCTTGCTATTAGTCGCAAAATGAATCACTTGCATTAAGAGCCAGTATCAGTTGTAAAACAACAACACATTAACTGCTATTTCCCCTGCACAACATTTATTATTGTTGGTTTCCCTTAATGCCAGTTATTATAAATACATTGCAAAAATTTAGAATACTATACAGGATTATAAGACAAGGACTCACAAGAGCTAACTGTAACCCGTGCACTCTTCTAAATCATCATTTATTAATTTATATGACTCTTCAGAGTGATCAAATCCCCTCATCCAAATCAAAGATAAGGATAGCGAAACTATGCTTAAAATAGCTAAAGAAACATGTTGTTTACCTCATTCTTCCCAGGTGCCTGCCAAAAAGTGCCTGGATAGGCAAACAAGTGGAGAATTAGGTAGGATCTTGGCTGTATAGGTCACCAGTGAAAACTGCTTACGTCTCTAAGTCCTTCCTACAAATGACCTGTTATGAGGACCTCCACTTTGGCTCCAATGGGTGGCCTGCTGTTCTAATGTAGTGCTTCCTAGCTGGAGCTTTAGAAAGGCATCAGAAAGGACACTTATGCTTAAATGTTCAGTGGATTTTCAATCAGAGTTCCAGTCATTCAACAGGAAAAGGTCGCCTTTTCAAAAACAGTACTGGGAACAAGTAGATAAATAAATACAAGGGGAAGAAAGAAACTCCAACCCTTACCTCATCCCACAAACGCAAGTTAACCCAAAATGGGCCATAAAGTTAAATGTAAGAGCTACAATTAAGAAGTTTAAAAATATTTTTTTTAAAAATATTTTATTTATTCATGAGAGACACAGAGAGACAGAGACTTAGGCAGAGGGAGAAGCAGGCTCCCTGCAGGGAGCTTGGTACGGGACTGTATCCCAGGACCTCAGGATCACCACCTGAGCTGAAGGCAGATGCTAAACCACTGCACCATCCGGGTGTCACGCTTAATGAAAATCTTTATGATACTGGCTTAGACAGAGATTTCTTAAACAGGACACAATGCCACAAAAAATAAAAATTGGAAAAATGGACTAGATTGAATTAAAAATATTTTCTTTTTTTTTTTTAAGATTTTATTTATTCATGAGAGAGAGAAAGACAGAGAGAGACACAGGCAGAGGGAGAGAAGCAGGCTCCGTGCAGAGCCTGACTTGGGACTCGATCCCAGAACTCCAGGATCACACCCTGGGCTGAAGGCGGTGCTAAGCCACTGAGCCACCTGGGCTACCCTAAAAATATTTTCTTCTTGAAATATCTATGTCAACAAAGAGCCAATAGCAAAAAAAAAAAAAAAAAAAAAAAAAAAATAAGCAAAGACCTCATCCAGAGCATATTAAGAACTCTTATTCAAAGAGAAAATATTTTAAATGGGCAAAAGATTTGAACAGATAGTTCACAAAAGTGGCCAGTTATCTCTCAATCCATCGCAGAGGATGACCAATGCCAACAGTCATCGGGGAAATGCAATTGAAAACACTGTGCTGCCTATGACTGTCTTAAAGCAAGGTCTACCTTTATGAAATTAACATTGCAGTGAAGTCTTCTACTGCGATAATTTGGGAAAATAAGCATTCTATGGTTACTGAGAAGAAGCAAAGAATAGCCAAGAGGGATAGAGTTAATTTGGTTCTGAGTACTTTGTCAGAGAGCTCAGTGTCTGCATGGAAACATGATAAAAGGGACCAAACTGGGTATCCAAGGGCAATTCGGACATGAGCAGTCATCATAGATTCATGGTCTCTCAATGGCATTTCACCTGCCAAAGATCTCCTTGGGACCAAATTCCATTCTTCCGTAGGTCATAGTTTGGATTTTTCTGTGTCACATAATTGTATTATCTTTACTATCACAAAGCGAATCCCTTTGACACTCAGTGAAAATATAATGTACTTTATATTGTAAAGACATCTCTCAGGATTTCCAGCCTAAGGTCACTTTTTTCTTGGAATGAAGCGGACAGCTTTATCATCTGGCAATCCTAGTAGCAAAAAACTGGAGACTAGTATTTACTTTTAAAAAGAGATTTAAAAAAATAGTTCTGCTTCTGATTTTAAGGGAGTAGCTTGCATCAGAGCAAACTTCCTGTCTTGAAACAAACAATGAACACTGGATACAATAAAAAAAAATCAATCAATAAAAACGTCTATTTAAAAGCACTGGAAAAAAATATAAAAGCACTGGAAGGGAACCAAGGCAACCAGAAATAAGAAAGGAAAATAAAAACCCAACAATACACTGAGCTAAACTCCTCTTCTTCAGCAGCTTCTGCCCCTTGAGGCACCTGCTGATGAACAGGTTTGAAGGTCAAAATCTAAATAAAAGAGGCTTAAGCTTTGCTGTAATCTCACCAGGCTAGTGATGTAAAATAGGTTACAGATACCAAGGAACTCCTAACTTCAGGGGAAGATCCTGAAGAAAAGGGCACCATGGAGAAAGGAAGCCATCTTTCTAGGTGGCTTTTGCCCGCGTATTATACTATACAATGAGTAAGGATCCTACTCTGAAGAATGTTAGCCTGTTTTCTCTGGATATACCTGGAGCTTCCCAACTTTTTGTTCAGAATTAGCCTCCAGAGACCACCACAAGTTGAGATTTGTAGGGGAAATTTCTAACCCAAACTCTTTACCTTTCAAGGTGAACCAACACACCATGGAAATAGCGATTAAAAAAAAAAAAAAACAAAAAACCTGAAGAGTCTTGAGACCAGCATCTGATTAAGAAAAAGTTAAATGTACGAAAAAAAAGAACAATGAATCTTGAGAAGTGAGGGGCTGGCTTCTTTGGTTCCCTTTTTTCGTTCTTTAGGTTTGTTTTTTGTTTTTTTTGTTGTTGTTGTTTTGTTTTTTGTTTTGTTTTGTTTTTGAAACCAATTCCTGAGTGTCTTAGGCTGTAGAGACCATGAAAGGGATCACAGTGCCTCACCCTTTCACCAAAGTGACTACAGCAGTCAGCAAACTTTTTCTGTAGAGGCTGGTTGGAAAATATTTCAATTTGGGGGGCCATGCAGTTCTCTGTTGCCACTACTCAGCTCTGCTGTTGTTGACAAAAAGCAAATGATGAGAAGGGCTGTGTTCCAATACAATTTTATTTATGGACACTGAAATTTAAATAAATTTCATCTAATTTTCATGCATCTTGAGTTACTATTTTCTTTTGATATCTTTTTTTCAATATTTAAAATAAAAAAAAATGGTGATGGGTATTAAGGGGGCACTTGCCGTGATGAGCACCGAGTGTTGTATGGAGGTGCTGAATCACTATATTGTGCACCTGAAACTAATAATGGTACACAGTAGGTTAACTGGAATTTAAATAAAAACTTTAAAAAAATTAACAAAATATTTTTAAAAACACCATTCTTCAGTCACAGGCTGTGTGAAAACAGGTGGTGGGTGCACTGGACCCGTGGCTACAGTTTTCTGGTCTCTCTCTTAGGGTCTCAAGTCCTCCCTGAGATTCAGGCTCCTCAGGAGAGTCAGTACTCTTTCTCTGTAATGGCAGCATCACGGTCATGTGGAATTTGGGGGAAACACTCTGGGGACAATCTGTTCCTGGAATCGACTTCAGCTGCTTCATAGCCACATCAACAAGGAAGAGGAGATGGCTTGTCAATGTAATGGGTATTCCCAGTGTTGGCTCCAGAAACAACTTGCTTGATTTTTCTCTTCTTCAGAGCAACAAGCTCTCAACATGAATGAGAAATTGTTCAGCATGATGTGCTGGACTGTGGAATGTGGATTGAGACATAATTTTTGTTTTTGTCATTGTTGAAATTTTACATTTGTTGACTAATGGCTTCTATTTCTGAACAGGTGTAAGACCATGAGATTCTTACACATGTTCGGGTTGGGGAGGGGACCATCAGTAATGGGGCCAGTGACTGGCTGTCTGGCTGAAACAACATTAAAAATACTGGCATTTATCTTTTCCTTATGAGTTGAGCCTGGGAACAGCCTCAATAAATGAGAAAATTAAAAAATGGCAGTAGGATGATAAGGGCATGTGATAGTACGCATCCAACTGTAAGATTGTTGCAGCTCACAGATTTACACTGAAGTGGGGAAAAAAAAACAACAACCAGAAATCCATCCCAAAGACTATAATGAGTTTTTGCAAATCTTTTTAATTCAAATAGGAAAGTGTAAGAAATGAATTTTAGGTGGACATAAGGATACCCCCTTCCAAGGCACATTTCCAGTTTTGGAAGAGAAACTCAAACCTGATGTTTATGGCAAAATTGAAAAGTGGCTTTCTCACCTCTATCAGAAAAGGGCTCCTGTTTTTCCCTGAGAGAGTACTTCTAACAAAGGCATTAAGTCCGCGGGGATTGGCTAGCAAAGAGAAAGGTGAAGGTGGAACCTCCGAGGACAACAGCCAGAGCCAGAGGTTGCTTCGGAGGAGGCATCTTTGGCAAGAAATGGAGGATTTGAGTGAAAAGACTCTGGGGTCTGGCTCCCAGATGGCTGCAAAGTTGTCCTTGTCCAGCAGCAAGTGAGTTTTGCAAAGGCCATTAATTGAAAGGACCAGTAGATGGCATAAATAAGTCAGGATAGACTCGGAGGCTCAAGGAAAGCAAAAGGACATCCTGGCGTCTCCTTACTTTTATGTCTAAAGCTTGGGTGTGAGCTGGCACTTTCTGCCCTGGTGACCCAGCACCCTGAGCTGTTGCTGCAACTTTAGTTCACATCCAGGAATGGTCCCACAAACACAAGCTGAGGTGCTTAGGACCCAACCCTCAATGAAACGAGGAGATCAAAAGAGAATTCTATTTACCAGCTTTATTTTCCTATATGTCCTCCCTCATGCTCATTTTCCTCCCTAACCCCTTCTTTTCTTTCTTCCTCTGTCCCTCCCTCCCTCACCATCCTCTATGTCTCGGGTTCAAATATGTGAGCCCCTTGTATTCTGCTCACCATCATCACTAGTTGTAAAACGATTTCATTTTTGAAATTTCCCCCCCTCTCTTCCTTGACTTCCAAAAGGGTCTCCCCCTTAGGCATTCATGAGCATATGTACTCTTGAAAGTGAATGTCCGCGGATGACATCGGTAGTGTTTTATACGTTTATATTCTTAATTTTCATAAATGGCATTATTTTGTTGATTTTTTTTTTGTTTCTCATTTTTTTTTCACTGAACATTGGGCTTCTGAGAAATGTTCAGGTTGCTGTTACTTCTAATTGCTATCTGTGATTATTCCATGGTCTGTACCTACTACATTTTAATTGGCTAGTCTTTTAGTGAGGGACAAAGCTAGACCTCGGTTATTTAGGGGTAATCTTTTATTTTTATCTGTCCTTTACTTAAGCACGTAGGCAGACTTTAGGAAAAAAACACATTTTGTAAAGCGACTTCTAAAAATGTGGTTAAACAGTGAGTCAGACTGAGAAAGCAAGCTGTGTGTTTTAGAAAAGCATTAGGAGTCCACTGTGGATCCGGTCTGCTCCTTTAAGGCTGCTAGAAGGACTTTCTAATTCTCAGTGTTCCCAATTTTTACTAAGCATAAGGAGGAAAATCAAGGAGATATTTATGTTTATCCCATTCTTAAATTTATTTTCTCTTGTTCTAACAGTGTAATTTGAAGAGAGGGCGAAAGTGAGAATGTTATAAAATTAAAATAACTGGTTAGTGTTTTATAACCAACATCATGGCTATTTCTAATTTGACTCCTCCCTACACACATAATACTTTTTATGGAAAATGCATATGTGCTCGGCCACATTAAACATCAGTAAAATATTTATGCCAGAGAGATGGGCAATACGGTAGAGTGGAAAGATAATATTTTTTGGTATAGACCTGAGAGGGGAACAGGGCTAGCTGAGGACAAAGCACAGCTGGTATCCCACAAATGACCCCCCACCCAGAGTAGGGTTTGTGTGATATACCTCAGGAGGCTTCCAGTTGTCTTAATGTTGATCCCTTACTAGAGGGCAAAGCAATCTTTAACTTGACAATGGCAAGGCCACCAGTATCTTGTAGGTCCTCCTTTGCACATGAAAATCCTTTTGGAATCTCCCTTTTGCTTACCTCCCCCAACCCCTGGGTATATAATCAGCCCCCCTCACAGGCCCTGAGCAGCCATTCTTCCTGCCCATGGGTTCTGTCTCAATGCTTTAATAAGACCACCTTTTTGCACCAAAGATGTCTTAAGTCTCAACAGTTCTTTCTGGGTCATCGGCACCAGACCTCACCTATATTCCAAATCTTCATCAGACCGGGAGTGTCAGACTATTTCTTCAAAGGCTGCATGGATATTTATTTATTTATTTATTTATTTATTTATTTATTTATTTATTTATTTTAATTTTTAATTATTTATGATAGTCACACAGAGAGAGCGAGAGAGGCAGAGACACAGGCAGAGGGAGAAGCAAGCTCCATGCACCGGGAGCCCGATGTGGGATTTGATCCCGGGTCTCCAGGATCATGCCCTGGGCCAAAGGCAGGCGCTAAACCGCTGCGCCACCCAGGGAACCCAAAGGCTGCATGGATAAATCAAGTCTCCTCAAAATTTGTGTTGAAGCCCTAACTCCCCATGTGACTTATTAAAGATGGAGTAGTTAGGAAAGTTATTAAAGTTAAATAAAGTCATAAGAATAGAGCCCTGATTCACTAGAATTGGCGCCCTTATAAGAAAAGGAAGAGACACTAGGGCTCTCTCTCAACCATGTGATGACACAGCAGGAAGGCAGCCTTCAGCAAGCCAGGATAAGGCTCTCACCAGAACCTGACCTGGTATCACTGATCTCAGCCTTCCAGCCTCCAGAACCATAAGAAGATAAATTTCTGTTGTTTAAACCACCCACTTTATGGTATTTTGTTATGGCAGCCTGAGCGGACTAATGCAAAGGCCCAGGTAATAAATATTTTAGGCTTGTGTGCCAGCATCAGCATTACAAAGCTTATTTTGGAATGCCTTCCTAAGAAGGTGACAGTTGGCTGAGAAATCAATCTTGAGCGGGATCTAATTATGCAAAACTCAAGGTATTCCTGGCAGGGCAAATGGTAGGGGTGAAGTTCTCAAGGTGGTGGAGGTAGCATCCAGCTGGTGGTGGGTAGGGTGTGCTCAGGACAATGATGGACCAGGTGTGTCTGGTCTAGAGTGTGAAAGTATGAGACATGTGGAAGAAAGAAAGAGAATGAGGAGGGTAAAGTCACGGCGAGAAGATGGAAAGAAATTTGGATTTTCTCGGAAGATTTTAAGTGTGTAATTGTGTGTTCTGTGTTTAACTTTGTATTTCTTTTGGACACTAAAGCCTGGAAGTAACTTGGTCTGATTTATGTTTTTTTTTTTAATCACTTTGGTTATTAAATAGACTAGAACCTGGGTGCCCAGTTGGAAGTCAATTGCAAACCTAGAATGTTGGTGCTGGAAAGAGTGGGTAGATTTCAGGTATTATTTCCATGTGGAATCATCAGGATTTGTTGATGGGTTACAAATGGAAGGCAAGAGAAAGGCAGGATGATGCACCGTGTTTTGGTTTCAACATCTATAAGAAGGAGGGTGTAATTCACTAAGATGGGAAAAAATAGGGAAAGAATAGAGTCTTTTCCTAAGTAGAGGGAGGCAAGGGTTTGTTTTGGGAATGTTCTGTATAGGATGTTATTAGAAATGCACAGAATTATTGAGTGGGAAGTTACATGTACAAATCCACATCTCAGTTGAGAGGGGGCTTGGCATGTGGTCTTCAGCATAGAGATGGAAGAGAAGCTATGGGACTGAACAAAAATGACCAGGGTAGCAGTGAGCAGGGAAAAAAAAAAAGAGGAGGTTTCAGGACTGAGCCTTGGAACACTGAGAGGCTGAGCAGAGGAAGAAGCTTCCAGAACATTTACCTCAGGATAGCAGTTATTATAGAAATGAAGATCAGAGAGGATTTCAAGAAGGAAAAAGAGGTTAGTTGTTTTGGATGCTGATGAGAGGTTACAGAGGATGAAGACTGAGCAGTGGCCATTGGGCTCGGCAATGGTGGTTGTCAGTGGACCTGACAAAAACAGTTTCTCTAACAGGAGGGGATGAAAGCCCTAACGGACAGGGTTTACGAAGAGAGTAAGGGTGTGGATGTGGAGGTTCAGAAGGAAAATAGCACGAGCACTGAACTTGCCTCCTGAGACCTGAGACTGAAGTTGATCTCTGCCACTTACTAATTGAACCATCTGGGAAAAATCGTTTAATTTCTTTGACTCTCATTGTGTTTCACACAGGTTTGTCATGAGGATTAAATGAAAGAAAGTGCAGGAGAGTGTATAATGCACATGATAGGCACTTTACAAGTACCATTTGCTTTTTCCTCTCATATTCTATTCATTTGATCTACCCTCTTCTTTAAGAAATGAAGGTCTTCAAAGTAGATCGTCCACAGCTGGCTTTTCCAGGTGCCAGGGAACTCTGGGGTTGTGAATACAAAAACCTATTAAAAAAAAAAAGATTTTGCTGCTCCGGTGTCCTCACCTGTACATGAGGTACACTAAGCCTAAAGACCTCCATCTCGGTTCCTGGGGCCACCCACATGGGAGAGCAAAAGGATAGTTACAGCATATCCTGAAAACTCTCCTTGGGACCTATCAAATGTTTCTGAGCTGAGGTTCATCCACTTCGAAAGTGTCCAGACCATACCTATGGACTGAGTGATGATAGAACATCCATAAGCTGAAAATGATGCCCTTTTTTTCCAGAAAAGCAAGATTTGGTGCTGAGAACTCCTAGGAACCCTGTTGTGTGTTCCCATTTAATTGCACTGCACATGCATTTATGCCCACAATGGAAAAATGGACCGAAGGAGCCAGTGAATGGCTTCCCTCAGTCTTCTATGGTATTGCCTAACCCCAGGAGATTCTGTTTCATAGAAGGCCGCTCTGGTTCCCACAATCAAAGGAAAGTGAGTTATTCCAATAGAGAGACTTGCCACATTCAATTTACCTTCTTTTAAGCATGTGTCCTTATTTCTGTCTCCTTTCCTACCCCTGCACCTGTCACTAGAAAAAAATAGTCTCTTTAAGCTTCATAATTAAAAAATGCTTTACTGATTAAAATATTTGTTTATGTAATAACAATAATAATAACTAATTACATCCAGCTTGATGAGTTTTATATCATGTTTCAGCCAAGTAGGGCTCAAAACAGCTGAGCTATTAAATCCTGATAAGTGATAATGGAAAAGACTGCTCAGCCTTAACTATAGTGATGCTACCAGCAGCGCTATAATTATAATTTCCTCTTTCATTAAGGGCCATAATTTGCCATTGATTTTTATGTAAAACCCCATCGACTTCGGTGGGAATTCCTTATATATAGCAAAGGGAAGATACGGCTTTTGTTATTTCCTTGAATGTTTCTAAAACATTTAAACTTTAAGTTTTTACAATGTTGATGGGGTCATCCTATCCTTTATATTTTCTCTAAAAAGTGTACATCAAGCTACTATAATTCTGCTTAGAATGTTTATTGCTGTTGGAGAAATTTGGTATAGAATCCTATTTTCAAGAGAACTATCACGCAAGTTGTGTCTGTTTGAAGTTTGATAGAAGTTCAAGAGAACAATCTTCACAGAATCTACAAAATCATCCCTCAACTCATATTTCATCCACATTTCACCCTGTTTTATTGTAGTTTTAGTGTGTGTGTGTGTGTGTCTGTGTGTTGATAGTGTTTGAAGTCTGTGAACTTCCTGAGTGCATTCGATGGGATATGAGATACACTAAGGAGGTGAATTCCCTTTTCCTCCTAATATCCACTCACCATTCCAGCCACCCAGCCTCCCCCACTCTCCACCTCCTTCTCCGCTTATGAACACAGTCTCTTGCACCAAGATGCCTTCTGTTACAGGACATAACCACATTTATGGTTAGGCCATTAAAGTAGTAGAGCTGGAAAATGATAACTCATTAGATCTCTTATCAGTATTCCTTATGTCTTCCTCCCTCCCTGCCTCTCTCACTTCCTTCCTTCCTTCTCTTCTTTTCTTTCCCTCTACTAAGGGCCTGATGCTCCCTAATGAGAAGTCTGGACACCCCCGTCTTGTTAGTTAAAGCAAAAGCATGAGTAATTTCCATTGTGGGAGGGACCACGCATCTCTAATGCTTACTGAGCATCCTGGGGTCCTGGGGATGATGGTTGGATGTGGATTCTACCTTTGGGAACAGAGCTAATGCCAGGCTCGTGCACAGGGTTGGGGGGACAGGAATCATGGTTCATCTTTGCTGATGATTTTCAAAAACAAAGTATGCCCAAGCTGTTCAAGGTAAATGTGTTCCATGAGCATGCATCAGGCTGAGTGTGCATAGTGGGCTCAGGTCTGCCACTACCTCACCAGGTGAGTGGGGACAGGTTACCCAACCACTTTGGGCAAAGTTACTATTATAAGCTGAAGGTTAAGAATCAAATGAGACTAGATCCTGTATCATAGGTTTTTTGCTGCTTAACAAACCAATCCAAAATTCAGATGTCAAATGATAAATTAGTCCTGCCTATGTGCCCATGTGGGTCATGGGGGGCAAATAGATCTAGGGTGAGTGGTATTGGGTAGTTCTGCTTCAAACTGCGGATCCAGCTGAAATTGGTTTGAGGGCCGAGCTCAGATCTGCTCTACTTGTGCTTAATCTGGGCCCAGGCTGAGGGGGCAGCAGCAAATCTGGGGAAGCTCTTCTATAGTGATGTCAAACCAACTTCCCAAGCACCTGCTAAGGGTCATTTTGTGTCATGTCCACTATCATCCTGTTGGTCAAAGTAAGTCGTGGGATTTTTTCTGAAGTCATGGTATAGTAGGGAAGTATATTTCTTCCATCGAGGTGAGGTAGGGAAGAAGAGTATTGTGAAGAATTAAGATTATAAGCAGAATTATTTTTTTCTAGATGCTTATGTTTCCATTTTATGAGTTGGTACCTCCTGAAAGGAAGGGTTCCATAGAATGCATTTAGGGAGGACTTTTTTTTTAATTGTGGAGATGGGGTTCTAGGTATAAAACAAAGCTTTGAGGTTACTAATTAAGGAAATTAGTAACTAGGAAACACTGAAAAACTTCCCTATGTTAATTTTATTGTTTTTGCCTTTTAAAAAAATTTCATCAATTGATCTGTTAATATTCATGGGCTGGCTAAAACATGAGGAGCAGTGCTGTTGAGGCCCAGAAAGGATAAATGCATGGCAAGAAATTTGATGAAGAATCTCTGAGTGAAACATTGCTATCCCATTTTGTGTAGTGGTGTCTTATTAGAAATAGTAGTATAATAGATATTGATTTGCACAGAATATATAATCATTTGTGTAAAAATATAACTTCCTTTTCCTCTAACTGAACTTAATTTCTATTTCAAGCCATGTTTTCATCCAAAGGCAAGAAAGGTGTTTATTTTGCTCTTCACACTTGCAGGTAATTGTAAGGGATTCTTTCCTTGGTGAGAGATCGTTTCAAGTTTAAACCAAAAGGAAATCAATATTTTCTCCCTCCTCTTTGTCTCTTTGATTATAATTCTCAGTCCTGGGGCAATGACCCACCGCTGTGGTGTCTACGGGCAGAGGGGCCTGCCCGCTGCTGATATCCATTGAGGTAGACAGACCACCCATTGGGCCTTCAGATGGTGTCACCCCTTTATGGGATTTGAGTTTGGAACTCAAGTGTATACTATTAGACTGTAGATAAATTCTTCCTTCTCAGCTCTGAGGATCCTTTTTGTGTACTTTGTTTCTGCAAACTCATGCCATATTGGAGATATGAAAAGCAAAAGCAAACAAAAATGTTGGAAATTCTCAGCATCCTGTTGGGGCACAGAACTTTGTGAGGATGGCTTAGGGTGTTTCTGGGTATCTCTATGTAGATGCTCTCTCCTCTCCCCTATGCTATTGCCCATGACTCCAAAAAGGTAATGAGTCACAGACCTCCCTCCCAGTCCATAAATCCCTCAATTTATCTTGGTCCTCAATTATTCCTCCCCTCAGGGACTCTAAGGCTATAGGCAAGGCAGAGGTCAATGGCTCAGTAACCAAGGCTCCTTCTTTTCCAATTCTTTCTTCCAAGCATGGATGATTTTTATTAAGTGGGCCATGGATGCTGAGGAAAAAAAATGCTTTCCCATATTATTTTAAATGTTTCTACTCGTTCCCATGAACTCACCAAACAACCTGGCTTTTTTGATCTTTGCAGCCAAGAATGTGACATCTTCCTTCACTAATACTACTCACCCTAGAGGTGATGAGCTGCCCTAAGGAAAGATGATCACAAGCACAAAAAAGGAAGGAAGAGAACATGCCAGTTAATACCACACTGTATCATCCCATCTCAGCATTAGGAAATGAGAAAATCATACTTTAACAACAGTCCTGGTTTGCAGGGGTAAAGACTCCTCAGCATTTTCAAGTATTTTCACAACATCATCTCATTTAATTTTCACAGTGGCTCTCCCGGGCGGAGCTGATTTGCAGCTGCGGAAGTGTGTCCATAGTCTATCACTTAACGAACTGTGTCTCCTGGGAGTGTTGTTTTCGCAGGGGTAGGAAATCTAGGTATCCATACAGCTAGAGCCACCTTGGGGAAAATGTTGCATCTTTTCAAGCATAAACCTTTTTTTTTTTTAAGTTGTAAATTTGAAATTGCTAAATAGCAGTGGATATTTATTGAGGCTTTGCCAGATGTACTAAAAGACACTTCTCTTCATAGAAATTTAGCCTCTCAGAAAACTTCAAGGATTAGACCTAAAAGGCAGAGCTATTTAAACTCACAAGCATACATTGTCTTCTTCACTTTCCACTTGCCCACTTGATTGGCTCCTCAGGTTGGGTATCCTCGGTGAGCCTAAACCTAAGTTTGGAGTTCCTGGCTAGCTGAAGTGCTGGCCCATGAGCCTTCTTGGCTCCATTTTGTGTGAGTTGATATGGGGTAGGGAAGACAGCCTCTGAGAAACTTCTAGAAACTCACAGGTACAAGTAGGAGAGACAGGAAAATGGAAGAGGATGAAGCAGTGGGGTGAAAAGAATGAATTATCGCTTCAGAGTGTCTATTACCCGGCTCCGCCCCTTGACTGGGTCCAGGCCTTTGAGCAAGAGCCATCATGAAAACCCTGAAGGAGTCTTCTTGGTAGGGACTTTGTGAGATTGTGCCTTAGGCCCCAGGTGGTAAAACATGCAGACTGAAGAAAGCACCCTGCCTGTAGCAGCCTAACTACATCTGAGCCAGTATTCAAAAGCTATAATTGTGAGTAAATTATGATGCTTGTACTTACTGGTTTTCATAGAAGTCCATGGGCTTTGCCTCCTACCTGAGTATAGGGAAAAAAGCCTGCAAGGAAAACCTGAAAGAAAAATTTTGCTTCACCCTGTAAGTTAGTATTAGGGCAGAAGTCCATCAGAAGTCACAGAAAGGGAAGCAGAGCCATTCTCTTGTTACAAAGACTGGTCTCTAATAGAGCCTAATTCAAATCCTGTCTCCACGATGTGTTAAACCATGTGACCTCGGGTCAATGACCAAACTTTCTGTGGCTCAGTCCACTCACCTCCAAAATGGGAATAATAACAACAAAGACTTTATTGCTCTGTTACGATTAAGTGAATAAATGTAGGGACTAGACTGTTTGGGGGTTTAGAGAAAATATGGCTCTGTATTGCTATGGTATATAACTCCTTATGAAGGAATTGGGACAATTTCTTTTTTTCCTACCTTCCTTTCTTCTTTCTTTTTCTTCCTCCCTTCCCTTGTTCCCTCCTTTATTTGCAACTACCGTCTTCCATCATTTTCCTAATCAATGACGATAATTTTGATTGGCCCAGTGTGTCCTCCCAACCCCAAATATTACCAATATTTCTTAATTTTATTTCTATATTTTAAAAATAAACTTTCTATTTTGGAATAATTTTAGACTTAGGTAAAGCAAAGATAGTAAAAAGAATGTCCCCTATGCCCATTACCCATTTTCCGTTAAAGTTAATTTCTTACCTAATCATGGGACTTTTGTCCAAACTGAGGGGTTAACATTGGTGTATTACTATTAACTAAACTAAAGGCTCTATTTGGTGTTTGCCAGGTTTTCCTTCAGTGTCATTTTTCTTTGCTGGGACCCAATGCAAAATATTGCACTGCATTTAGTTATTTTTATTTTTAAAAGAAATTATGAATTCATAAAATATAAATCTTCAGAAAAAATAAAACCAAAACCCATCAATTTGTTTATAACACACTGATGTTGATAAATTAGGCAACAAAGTGACAAGGAATTAGAAAGTTTTGATTCTTAGGTCCCATTAATATGATTGTATCTCTATGTATAATGCCCCAACCCTCTTTTGTATTTTTAAAATTGCTGTAGAAAATAAGTAGAATAGAGCCAGAGACTATAATTATTTGTTCAGTCAGGATCTCTCAAGGTAACTTTCAAGAGAGACATGATATACATTATAAGTGCCATTTATTATGTACAGTCATTTAAGTGTTTGGGTTTTAGTTTAATTGGGTTAAATGCTACATAGTTTTAATTTATGTAACTATAAGAAAAATACAAATAATATACAAATTATCTTGTTAGATCATAGTTTGATGTTCACTTAATTTTTGTTACTTAAATACTGGATAATCTTGGTAAAGCTATTCAATGTTTTTTGCTTAAATTTGATCATCTAAAAATAAAGAGATTGATTCAGAGGTCGTGAAGTCCCAGTTAATCCTGGAAATCCCCTGTGTTTTATTTTGTTGTATGTTTTGAGTTATGTTTTCCACATCTTATTTATTTCATATTTATTTTCATAGTAAATCATGAATGGCTTAAGTCGGCTAATATTTTTATTTCTTTAAAAAAAGACTATTTATTTATATGCCAGAGAGAGAGAAAGAGAGAGAGAGAGAGAGTGCACAAGTAGGGGGAGCAGGAGAGGGAGAGGCAGGCTCCCTGTTGAGCAGGGAACCCAAAATGGGGCTTGATCCCAGGACCCTGGGAGCATGACCTGAACTGAAGACAGATGCTTAATCGACTGAGCCACGCAGGTGCCCCTGGAAGCTTATATTTCTTAAATTATCTTGGAAAAATAAGTGTTTTTGGAGGTCTTAACACGCTTTGATAGCAATATAGCATTACATCTGTCACCGGATTCAACCATTTGGTTTCAATAGGTGCTGGTAAATTTAAGGATTGCTTTGTTAAGTCTTTTTTTTTTTTAATTTTTATTTACTTATAATAGTCACACAGAGAGAGAGAGAGGCAGAGACACAGGCAGAGGGAGAAGCAGGCTCCATGCACAGGGAGCCCGATGTGGGATTCAATCCCGGGTCTCCAGGATCGCGCCCTGGGCCAAAGGCAGGCGCCAAACCGCTGCGCCACCCAGGGATCCCTGCTTTGTTAAGTCTTAAGAGGAGCACTCTGCTCAGGGTTAGAGTGGGGAAGCATGGTTTGGAAATGATGCCTCTACACAAAGAAAACATGTACAGCTGCCTCAGAGTCTCACTGGAACCTTCGCGGTATCTCTGGGCCTCATCTTAGAGTCTCAGCATAAATACCAAAGCATGTCATTGAGAAGCCACAGCTCTGGCCAGCCAAAGTTCAACTTCCATCTGAGCTTTATCTCATTTTTTTCTTCCTTAACCCTAAGTGTCATACTTCCGTTTTTAGGCAGGTCCCTTGAAAGCACCACTTGTGGCTTACAAAGTAGCATTTTGGTACATCATCCATCGTCTTCCATACAAACTTGATGAACTTGTTGATGGTTTCAGTCGAGGCCCTGCTCAGATTTGCATGTGACCTGGAAGTGTGTCACATAGAAATCTTCCAGATGGACCTCTGACCTTTTGTCAAGTGCAGAGAGGGCTTGCTCTAGTCTTTTCAGGTATCCATCATTCCACAGAGTTTATTATGTGGAATTTCTGTTTACATTCTGTTTCAGCTTTCAGCTGGCTCCAAAGATATAAATTGAGTAACGTTATCCTTAGGGGGTGATCTTTCCAAGAATGATCCTCTGGGTTTGGAGAACTGTACTGCAGCATTTTAGTATCTGTCATTGATAAAGAGTATAAATCCTTCCATTTATTTTTGAAAAGTGGCTTTACAGATGAGTCCGGTATTTGCGACTGAGTGCTGTTAGGAAAATTACACTCTCACTTCATTCTGGCTGGCTGGGATCAGTCTAAACATGCATATTTTTCGAAAACATGTCCCATATCTGACAAGAAAGGTGAACAGCTATGATTACTATCATAACAGGATATTTTATAGTCTGTCTGTGAAGTGGAAGCCGTCGTAAGTTAACTGATATTATAATACACCTGTTTGATGCACGTAGCACGGGGTTAGATTTTATCCCACAAGAAAGAGTATCTATTTTACCATCCTTGTTGCTGAACTTATTGTATGGCTTTTCTGTCGCTGAATGTGGTGACTACTCATGTTAGAGAGGCCTGCAAACCCTCCACCACATGGCGGGAATCTGCATTTTCTGCTGTACCTGCATATGCTCCTGTCGGTTGGTTCTCTGTAGGTTTCTCAAGGTTCTTCAACTTCCTCTAGGTTTTCTCACCTCCATATTTGGCTCACATCACTTCCTCCTTCTGGGATGTCCATGTCTGCCATCACAGCTCTGGTATCACGCCCGTGGGTCAAGGGTCCGTTGACCTGCCACCTCCATGAAGCATATGCAGGGTCCAGCTGGTCCCTGACATGTGGTAGCTACTAAACACAGCTTCGTTCTCTTCTTCCTTCTTCATGTCTCTCTCTCTCTCTCTTTTTTTTTTTTTCAGCGTGTCATCCCAGTCCAAGGTACATTTTTCCCTTTTTAAGCATCTCGGAGTCTTGTAGTAGCAGAACAAGTATTCTCCCAAGTTTGATTTTGTATGTGTTTTCCTTCTTCTAGACTAGAAGACACTTGCCTGAAGGAACCGTGCTTTGTTCCTGGTCTCTCACTGGGCCTGATGCTGAAGTCTTTGCTCTTTTCCCTGCACACAAACTCTCCTCCTTTCACGGCAGATTCGTGCTGGTGTGTTTGGTCACCTCCTTGTATTTGGGTTAGTCCTGCAAGGCATGGATCTTCTTCTATTAGATGATAAGATCCTTGAGAGCACATTTTGTGTCTGAGTCATCTTTTTATCCTTGAAAGTGCAAGGACAGTGCAATGCACGTAGCGCTCATTCAATCCTTTTAGAGTGAGAGAAATAACCTGTTCAGCCAGTGCGCAGGCCTGTAGCATATCCCACAGTTCTATAGAAAATGACATTTACTGTCCACTTTTTAAAAACTTTTTATTGTTTTTTTAAAGTAATCTCTCCACACAACGTGGGACTCAAACTCATGACCCAGAGGTCCAAGTTCACATGCTTCTCGGACTGAGCCAGCCAGGAACCTCTACTGTCCACTTTTTAGAAGATGAATATATCCAATTAGGCTAGAAATGGAGAGAGAATGAAGAGGAGCTCCTGTAACTTAGATCACATTCTAAACCTGGATAGGAGGAGGCAGGTGATATCAGCAATGATTTGAAATATTTAATTGTTTCAGAAAAAAAGTGATAATCCTGTTACCACTGGTTTAAACTCTGTTTCTGAGTTCCATGTCAGTCCTGTTTGTAATGTTTATTTAGTCACCGAGGCTTCTCCTGTTTGCATTTTAATGTGTCACAAAATGTAGGGCTCCTACAAGATCAGGAAGTCAGAGCACTAGGGGATAAACAGAAAATTGGCTTCACTTAAAATTGTTTTTTAAATACTATTTTTTTTATTTGAGAGAGGGAGAAGGAGAGAGAGCATGAGCTGGGGGAGGGACAGAGGGAGAGAAACAAGTGGGCTCCCCACTGAGCAGGGAGCCCGATGTGGGACTTGATCTCAGGACCTTGGAATCATGACCTGAGCTGAAGGCAGATGCTTAACCCACTGAGCCAACCAGGTGCCCTCACTTGTAATTTTTAATTTCCTCCTTTATTTTTTTTAAGATTTTATTTATTTATTCATGAGAGAGAGAGAGAGAGAGAGAGAAAGAGGCAGAGACACAGAGCGAGAAGCAGGCTCCATGCAGGAGGCCTGACATGGGACTCGATCCCGGGTCTCCAGGATCATACCCTGGGCTGAAGGCAGTGCTAAACCGCCGAGCGACCCGGGCTGCCCTTTATTTCCTTTTTTAAACTTAAAAAAATTTCAGTCAATTTATTTAAATTTTAAAAATTACCCATTTCTTCATCTCCCCACTCCTAGCCTCTTGTAACCACCAGTCTGTTCTCTGTATTCATGAGATTAGATTTTGTTTGTTTGTTTCTGATTCCAAATATAAGAGAGATCGTATGGAATTATTCTTTGTCTGACTTATTTCACTTAGCATAATGCCCTTGAAGCCCATCCATGTTGCCAAAAAGGCCAAGATTTCATTCTTTTTCATGTCTGAATAATATTTCATTGTGTGTGTGTGTCTCTGTGAATGTCTGTGTGTCTCTGCGAGTGTGTGTCTGTGTGTGTGTATACACCATAGTTTGTCCATTCAAGCATCAGTGGACACTGAGGTTCTTTCTATAGCTTGGCCTATAGTAAATCATGCTGAAGTGGACTGGGGGGTGCATTTATCTTTTTGAATTAGTATTTTGTTTTTTTTCAGTTAAGTATCCCGAAGTGGAATTGCTGGATTATATGGCAATTCTATTTTTAATATTTTGAGGAAATTCTGTACTATTTTACATAGTAGTTGCACCAGTTTACATTCCCACCAACAATGCACAAGGGTTTTCTTTTCTCCATATTCTTGCTAAGATAAGTTATTTCTTCTCTTTTTGATGACATTCTAATAGATGTGAGATGATAGCTCATTGTGGGTTTGATTTGCATTTCCCTGATGTTTAAAGATGTGGAGCATTTTTTCACGTACCTGTTGGCCATCTGCATGTCTTCTTTGGAAAGATGTTTACTCATCTTCTGCCCATTTTTAATTGGATTTCTTTTTCTTTTTGCTTTTGAGTTGTATGAGTTCTTTATGTATTTTGGATATTAATCTCTTTTTTTATTAAAGATTTTTATTTATTTATTCATGAGAGACACACAGAGAGAGAGGCAGAGACCTAGGCAGAGGGAGAAGCAGGCTCCATGCAGGAAACCTGATATGGGACTCAATCCCAGGACCCCGGGATCACACCTTGAGCCAAAGGCAGACACTTAACCACTGACACACCCAGGTGTCTCTGGATATTAATCTCTTATCAGTTATTTGATCTGTAAATATTTTTTTTCCAGTCCGCAGGTTACCTTTTTCTTTTGTGGATGATTTTCTTTGCTGTGCAGAAGCTTTTGGTTGACTGCAGTCCCATTGTTCACTTTCACTTTTTTTGCTTTTACTTTTAGTGTCAGATTCAAAAAATCATCTCCAAGTCCTATATTAAGGAGCTAATCACCTATCTTCTAAGAGTTTTATAGTTTTAGGTCTTACATTCAAGCATTAATCCATTTAAAATTAATTTTTGTGTATGGTATAAAATAGTGGTCCAGTTTCATTCCTTTGTATGTGGTTGTCCATTTCCTCGGCACCACTTACTGAAGAGACTGTCCTTTTCGCATTGTATATTCCTGCCCTTTCATCATAAAATTAATTGACCATATATACATGGGTTGATTTCTGGGCTTTCTATTCTGTTTAATTGATACATGTGCCAGTTTCTATGCCAGTACCATGATGTTTTAATTACTATAGCTTTGTAATAGAGTTTGAAATCAGTGGGTGTGATGTCTCCAGCTTTGTCATTCTTTCTCAAGATTGCTTTGGCTATTTGGGGCCTATTGTGGTTCCATATACACTTAATCTTAGGATTGTTTGTTCTATTTCTGTGGAAAACACTGTTGGAATTTTGATAGGGATTGAATTAAATATGTAGCTTGCTTTGAGGAGTATAGACATTTTAATAATATGAATTCTTCCAATCCATGAGCACAGAATATCTTTCCTTTTATTTGTGTCTTCTTCAACTCCTTGCATTAACCTCTTGTACTTTTCAGTATACAGATCTTTCACCTCCTTGGTTACATTTATTGCTATGTATTTTATTCTTTTTGATACAATTATAAATAGGATTGCTTTTTAAATTCCTCATTCTCACAGTTTGTTGTTAGTGTAAACAGACGTGATGGATTTTGTGTATTGATTTTGTATGCTGCAACTTTACTGAATGTGTTTATCAATTCTAATAGTTTTTTGATAGAGTCTTTAGGGTGCTTATGTATAATATCATGTCATCTGCCAGTGTTGACAGTTTTACTTCTTTCTTTCCAAATTGGATGTCTTTTAAATCTTTTCTTGCCTAATTGGTCTGGATAGGATTTCCAATACTAAGTTGAATGAAAGTGGTGAGGGTGAAAATTCTTGTATTCCTTAATCTTAGAGGAAAAGCTTTCAACTTTTTACCAAAGATTATGATGTTAGTTTGGGCTTGTCATATATAGCCGTTATTACATGCAGATACATGCCTTCTATACCCACTTAGTTGAGATTTATTGTCATAAATGGATGTTGAATTTTGTCAAGTGCTTTTTCTACATCTTTTAAAGTGATCATATGATTTTTATTCTTCATTTTGTTAATGTGGTAAATCACATTGCTTGATCTGAGGATGTTAAACTATCCTTGCATTCCTGAAATAAGTCCCACTTGATCATGGTATATGATCCTTTTAATATATCGTTGAATTTAGTTTGCTAATATTTTGCTAAAGATTGTGCACATGTTCATCAGGAATGTTGGCCTATAAGTTTCTTTTTCTTTTTTCTGATAGCAAAATCTTGTCTGATTTTGCTATCAGAATAATGCTGCTGTAATGAAATGAGTTTTTAAGAGTTTTCTCTTATTTTAGAAGAGTTTGAAAAGGGTTGGTATTAATTCTTCTTTAAATGTCTGGTAAAATTCACCAGTAAAGTTGTCTGGTATTGGGATTCTTTTTGTTGGGAGGTTTTTGATTACTGATTTCAATCTCCTTGCTAGGAATTAATCTGTTCAGATTTTCTGTTTCATCATGGTTCAGTCATGGTACTTCTAAGCTTCTAGGAATTTATCATTTTTTCTTAGGTTTTCCAAATTGCTGCCATATAATTATTTGTAATAGTCTCTTATAATCTTTTGTATTTCTGAGGCATCAGTTGTAATCTCCTCTTTCATTTCTGATGTTATTTAGTTGGGTCATTTCTTTTTCCCATGGTGAGTCTAGGTAAACTCTTATCGATTTTGTTTATCTTTTCAAAGAACAAGATCTTAATTTCATTGATTTTATTTATTATCTTTTTAATATCTATTTCATTTATTTCTGTCTAGTCTTTGTTATTTTCTTCCTTCTAATTTTGTTCTTCCTTTACTGGTTCCTTGAGTTAAAAAGTTAGGTTGTTTATTTGAGATTTTTTTTTTCTGAGGTAGGCATTTATTACTACAAACTTTCCTCTCAGAACTACTTTTGCTGCATCCCATAAATTTTGGTATATTGCATTTCCATTTTTGCTTATCTCAAGGTATTTTTTAATTTCTTTTTTGAGAAATATATTATTTATATTTTGATTTTTTTTTTAAATAGCAACTTCATGAGGCAGGTAAGGCCTGTGGCTCAGTGGAGTTTACTTAGTGAGTCACTTAGTGAGCAAGTTGTAGGCTCTGAAGCAAAATAAGGTCTTAGGACTGCAAGACCAGTGTGCTCCCCACTCCATGGTGGCCTTCCCTGTGAAATACCCTAAAAACGGGAAACATACACATACAGCTAATTAAAGATGTAGAAACACATTTATTTAAAAAATCAAAAGGAACTTTGGAATATTCACTCACTCTATAGCATCATTTTGGTTCATTTTACCCAGGATCAGAACTACTAAAATTGTTTTATTTTTGATAAGATTGTTTCTGTGATTTCCTTTATTTTGAAAAAACAATCTTTCATTTAACTAAATATATGGCAGCTTCTAACCAAGATAAAGATGCCATATAACTGTTCTTTTTGGAATGAGAAGTCCAAGACCAGATAAAATTAAATGCTTTTGACACTATCACCTGAGAGAGCGGTGCTTCACTACTGATGAGATTGTAAGTCTCCGAGTTTGCTCTTGTGTACATCCTTATTAACCCACTGCTCATGTCCATTTACTGAGCATGCTTCTTATCTGGGCTCAGTGCCCTATTTGCAAAGCATTACATGGCTAACTGCTTTTCCTTTTCCTTTTCGTGAAGGTCATGTAGGCAATCGTGGTGCATGCCTATTACTGGGAGGACAAAGATGTAGCTGTATTTTCAAATGCCCATGGTGTGGCTATCATTTTTCACAAAAGGAAATGAAGATTTAAATTCTGAGGCTTGTGGGGTTGCACTTGGGTTTCATTATGGCTGGTGTGCTGATGCATCCATACAATCTGTCTTTCTTTTAAAGATGTGCAGTCCATCACAGAGCAATGGCACTAATGAGCCTTCTAAACAACCAGGATCACACTTTTTAATAAGGATTGGAAAATGAGACCTAGGATGTCTTGCCTGTCAGAGAGAAAAGGGAATGTGAGAGATATACAAAGTCCTGCATCTTATAAATTGGTATTTGCCTTTCTAAATGACATGTTTGCTAGTAAAGTATACAAGGATGTCTTAGCAGGTATTGGAGAGAGCCTTAGGGTCTGCTAGTGTGCTGCAAGTAATCAAAAAAAAAAATCTGAACTTGGGGTGGGACCAAGTGATAGTAGGAGGAAATAAAAGCAGTTGCACATTGTTTTGTGGTTCTAAAGATTCCTTTATTCTCATAATGATAAATCATAACACTGACTGTGAGAACACGACCAACATTTCATTCTATAGTCTGCCTAACTGTATACTAGAATGAATCACACCTGACTTAACCTGATAATTAATTGTTTATCAATAGAAAGGGGCTTTAAAAATATAGTGATATAAGGACACCCAGCAGTTAAGGGGTCATTTGTCCAGACGAAAAATAGTAGATCAGCGGGGACCACGTTGCCAGCACCCAATTTAATCCTCACTCTGAAGATCGTCTTGATCTTAGTTTAGGAAATGCTTTGGGCAAATTCTGCTGGAGAAATGTAATTTGGATGCCAAACATCTCATACAGTGTATATGGGTTGTTCAATCTGACAAATGGAGAAGAATATGAAAAGAAACAAACACAGAGTCAAATTCCTTTAGAGATCAGGAACTAGCATTATGTCCATTTACTAATAATCCAAAAAATGGTCTTTGTAGTGCAGAAAGTCTCTGAATGCTTCAGGATAACTCTAACAGTCTCAATTACTGATTTGTATTATACTTTAAGATTAGTTCCTGGGTTAGGAGTAAAAAAGCTGCAATTTTTTTCTCTTCTATCCTGGGAAACATGAAAGACAATAAACAAACAAACAAATAAATATATAGCACATGCAGTATTTTTAGTAGGCTAAATGTGAAATACTTTATACAATAAAATATTAAAGGTAACCATTTCTTGTTTCTTTTCATCTGAGCATGATTTAAAAAGGGGATAATGTGATTATATTTTTGAATAGGAGGGAGCAGAATTTCTGGATAATCTTATGCTCAGCTTGATTGCTTTATTGATAAGAAAGGAGGACGTGTGAATGTATATTTTATGAGTAATGCATTTATTAAGCACAGATGGTACATAATGCATTAAGCTTTATGTGAATTGCATCGGATTTATCTTTCTTTTAGAGCATGTTTTAAATATGTTTTATTGCCTCTATTATAACCCCTTTATAGCTAGGGTGTTACTCCATGGTGATAGTGGTTTAGCATTTTAGAGCAACTTGTAAGATGCTATTCAAGGGAGAAAAGGTCATTCAGGCATGCATAATCAATAATCAACATCTCTCATCTCCCCATTTTCCCTTTTCCTTGAACGATGCTTCTTTGTCTTTGTAATCCTCTAGTCAGTCGAGTTTACTGACAAATCTGTGAAGAAAGTGGAATGATTATAAATTAATAGCAGGAGAAATAAACAGATCTAAAAATAGCTTGTAGAGGTAGAGCCAAGTGTCTCAGTCTGACAGAAGTAGCATAAAGCTTGAGAGTGTGTCATATTCTCTGACAAAGTGAAGCATACTCCTGATTGCTCTTTGTTGAGAACAAACAACCTCCTGCAGGCAACTGGAGTTGGCTTCCACAGCCAGCCTCAGAAAGGAGACTGTTGTAGAAATGAAGCACACCAGCCACCTGTTTTCCCTTAATCACTGCCTGCATACTAGCTAATATATTAGCTCTAAATTTATCTTAAGTCCATTCATAAGGATAAAACCTTTGGAGATTTTTGAGAGTTTTATAAACTTCTAATTAAAATTTTCCATATATTCTGAAATCTGGCACAGCATTTGTCAGTTTTAGCATTAACCTAACCACATGGCTTTATCATCTGCAGCATGAATAAGCCATATCCTTTAATGCTGAAATAATCTAAATGGAATAATATGATTCATCCTCCCAATAAAAATTTTCAGCTGTTTGGAGGTTTATCATGGTATAGAGATGAGTATTAGAGCCACCATTTGGATTAAGTTTGCCTAACTAGAATGTGCAAAGCTTCCCTGATTTTTTTTTTCCTGGCTTTGCTATTTAAGAGAAACACATTGCATATGAAGAAAGTTGTTTAAAACTATTTAAAACAATCCAAATTACACTGTAGATTTGAGTCGGGACTCTCAGCATCATCCATTTGTCAAATCAAGCAATTTTAAGGTTATTTTAGAATTATACTTTTCCGATCAATCTAACCCCAAAGTTTCAAACGCATAAAGTGTCATAATTGTTATCTCAATATGGTATCTATTATACACAATTTAAAATAAAGAAAGATGTCTAGAGTCAGATGTCTGACTGTAAGCTTCTGAGTTATCTCATTCACCTGCTCTTCTTCCCTACTGTTCTCTAGCATAAATTCTGGCCAAGGTTGGCAATATGTTTTGTGCACAGGGAGATTTGATTGGCAGGGGAATACATGTCTCCATCGAGAAAGGAAAGATATCAGCTATTTCCATTACCATTTCTATAGCAATCTTCGTTTTCTAGAACCTTCTAAGCATGCCCACTGTGATAGGATATCAGATTATACATAGGCCTGCCTGTTGTCAGCACATTTCCAATGCTTTAAATTCCGTGGCAGCCAATGCTGCCTATTTTGCTTCCCGCTATACAGCCACTGGCTGGCATAGTGACGGACACATATTAGATACTTAATACATATTTATGGAAATGAATGAAAGAAATGTATAGCTGTCCTTTGCCATATTTGCTTGACTCTGGGTAATAGAGTGGATATCTCTGTTCCGGTTATAGTGACTGTGTAGCAAACCCAAAGCTTAATGATTTAAAACAACATTTAGGAGCGCCTGGGTGGCTCAGTCGGTTAAGCATCTGACTCTTGATTTCAGCTCAGGTCATGATCTCAGGGTCGTGGGATTGGGTTCCACATTAGGCTCATTATGGTGTCTGCTTAGGATTCTCTCTCTCCCTCTCCCTCTGGCCCTCCCACTCAGGTACGCTCTCTAAACAAACAAACAAATACATAAATAAAATCTTAAACAACAACAACATTTATTTTGCTTATGTAACAAGAATCAGCAGTGTGTGCTGGGCTTGTTGAGAGCATCTCATTTCCTTTCCACTCATCATGGCTGATGCACTACAATGGTTAGGAGCCAGAACTACCCGAAGATTTCTGACCAATGCATCTGAGGGCTGGACTAGAAAGACTCAAATTTCTGAGAACTAGAAGAGCTGAGGCTCCTTGGGCATTTCTCTTTTCCTTCATGTAGTCTCTGCTGAATTAAAGATTCATTATAGATGGACTCTTATAAAATGGTTTGGAGCTTCAAAAGCATGTGTGTCAAGAAAAAAATAAAGCTGAATTATCTTTTGTAGTTTGGTCTGGGAAGTCACATAGCATCATTTCTGCTGTACTCTATTTGTGGAGGTGGTTACAAGGTCCACCCAAGTGACAGGGGAATACACACAGATCCCACTTCTTGATGAAGGAACGTGAACATCGTGTTGTAAGAAGAACATGTGGAATGAACTATGTCTGGGTGCAGCCATTGTTAGAAAAATACTTTCACAATTCTCAACCTCATGTTATTATTTCACTTAGTGTAGGAAGATTCTAAATCAGAAATCCACCAATCTCTCTTTTCTAGAAATGAAAAGGCAACAAAAGCTTAAGTGAATCAAACTCTTATTATTGTTACAAGACCATTTAGGACTCTGGTAAATGTGAATTTCCCATTTAATGTTTCTAGGGAGATGCAAGATTATTTACATTCTACCAACCCTGAAAAATTTCAAGTTTTGATTTTTGGCAAATTCTAGTTTTTCGAAGAGTAGAGAAAGTGGAATGAAAGCATTCACAATCTACTTATTATCTGAAGAAAATGAAGTACAATATTATCTGAAGAACATGAGAATTTGATGGCAAACTTCAGAACCATATTCTGCTATATTATTAGCCAAATTCCAGCCCAGTTCTTGAAAATGCCATTGCCCTGTGATAGTAGGCATTATTAGCATACTCTTGACCTTTATAGATTGTGCCCTACAGATCATAGTGTCTCTGGCCAGGAAAAGAAAAAAAACAAAGATTCTTCACCACAGTTACAGAGTCTAAAATTGCATCTGTCAGATATATTGTAAATAAAGTTTTATTGAATTTATCGTGTGTTCCTCACAAAAATTAATGTTTTTTTTAAAGATTTTATTTATTTATTCATGAGAGACACAGAGAGAGAGGCAGAGACACAGGCAGAGGGAGAAGCAGGCTCCATGCAGGGAGCCTGATGCGGGACTCGATCCCGGGACTCCAGGATTACTCCCTGGGCTGACGGCAGACGCCAAACTGCTGAGCCACCCAGGGATTCCCTAAATTAACGCTCTAACTTATAATAACAGAGCCCACTGACACTAACTGCAGTAAAATCAAAAACAGATTTTTAAAGCCTGTTTATTTTGTTAGTTTTTACAATTTTAAAAGCTATTTTAAAATTGATTTTTAATTTCTACATTTGAAATACATGGCATAAAAAGTTCTCCAATTTGAATTTTAAGTAAGAAATCCTAATGGAAAGGCAGGAGTCCTCAAATGAGGACTGAGTGTTAGGCTTAAGTCTCTCTCAAATCACAAATTCTGCAACTCAGGCAAATCACTTAACCCCTCATGAACTTGGTTTTCAGGCTGAGTAACTGAATGAATGGCTAGATGGGGAAATGAAAGAATTGTTCATGAATAGGACAGAAGGAAAGCTTGTAGGTTCTAATCCGTAAGAGACTCTCCAACATGGCTAGGGTGTTAGAACGCTAGTGAAATAAAATGGAATGCCTTTATCAATATTTCTCAAGGAGAAATGAATTTAGATACAAGGAAGATGGCACTTTGACAAGCCTCTTTAGTGGGGCATGGAACCCAACAAGCGCTAGAAACAGAATTGTCTTCTAAGGTGGTAGGGCTTCGGTTTTGTGGAAAGAAGACTGTGAACCAGGTTTAAAGCATTCAATTTGGGGGCCTTAAGAGAAGGAAAGTTGGGCTCTTGTCCCAAGGGACTGTCTCTGCTTACTCTCCCCAATGCTGTTAGCCCGCCCTCCCATTTGTCTATCAGTGAACATTCATTGGCCACTTACTTTATGCCACGTAGTGTTTTCCAGAGTTTTCTATATGGTGACCCATTTATAATTAATATTGGACACTTGCTCAATGAATATTCATTAGCCTGAAGAGGCACTACGTTAGAGCAATTGCATGTTCCCTCATTTACTCAGAGACATTCACTTTTTTCCTGTTCTGAGTCTTGGTTTTACTGAGATCTTGCATTAATGAACAGGAACTTCTCTTAGTCTGTTTACTTCTTCAGGTTTTCTTTGATCATTCATCTCTTGAAATCCTCACAGGTTAAACTCTCAGAAACCAAAACACCAGAAAAAATAAAAATAAAAATAAAAATAAAAAAGGAGGCTCAACAAGAGATACCATCACATTATCCCTATAGGGAAACTCAGATATTATGTTGGGTGAGGTAAAATACCGCGGCATTATGGCCAGAACCATGACGAAAGATAAAACCAGTGAAATGTCAAGATCAAAGACAAAACCAAAGTGAACAATTAACTATTGAGTGATTCTGAGATTAGGAGGCTGAGATCATTGAAATGGTAGTTACCAGAGTCTGAATATTTGTTAAGGAAAATACAATGTGAATTTCAAAACCACGCAGACTTTGGACAGATTAAGTCAGATGCAACTATGGAGTTTAAAAGAAAAATGATTATCCTTCATGGTTTTCCTGTAAAAGTCATGTCTTCTTTCAGGGAGGGTCCTCATCTTACTTTTCTATATGTCCCCAGCACCTAATGTGTTGTTGGCTTGCAATGGGAGGTCAAGTAATATTCGTGAAAGAACTAATAATGAAAGTCATTTGTAAAAACATTAAGAATGCATAAGGATAACATTAAAAATCAGAAAAAAATAAAATTTAAAGCATTTTTCATTAGGATATCACACTAGATCTCTAGTTCATATTGTAGAAGTAAAATTTAGGGAAGATTTTCTGATTGCTTTTGAATATTCACATTCATTCCTTTATTTACTCATTCTATAGCTTTCTGTTAGCATTTGCCACTCTCTCTGCATAACATAGTGATCCTCAACTGTGGATTCACACTTAAATAACTATATATGAATTTTAGAGGGTTGATGCAGGTCTCTGTACTTTGAAAAAGGGTCATAGATCATTGTTATGATCTTCCCTGGTTAAGAACCAGGAGCTGCTTTTCTTTTCCCACCTCATATATGTGGCTAATCACTACTTGTTTTTTGAGATTTAGCAGATGGTTAATAATCAACGTAATAAAAATTTTTCGGTTTTCCTTTTTTTTGATATTTATGAACAAACACAGATGGACAATACCAGTCAGAATAGATACATTTGAGAAGCTTAAGGGGCATTAAAATTTTAAATGGGTATTATTTGGTCTTATAATTCATGTTGATAGGGACAGATACTGTCCTTTTATTGCACATTAACTTCAGCTTATTAATACGAAGCTGATATGCCCTAAGGAAAAAAAATCTCAGAGTTTTACAGCGTTAAATATGGCATTCTATGTAGCTAATATATGAAAACACACTTGGAACCAACTATTCCATTTTAAGAGTGGACTTTCATTTTCAAGAGAAAATTATTTGTAAGTAAAGAACTCTATAACATTCTAAGAGCACCTCACTACCTTACAAATTGTAGTAATGTATGGTTTAATTAACTAGCTTTAAATCCGTTCTTGGTAGAAGGCATAATAAAAATACATCAACCTTTATATTCAGAACCACCTATCAATATCAGCCTGATATTCAAAATTAAATAGTGATTTAATGATGCAAAATACATTTTTATTTTCTGGAATGAGATGAAGTCCTAATTTTAGTTCATAGACAGTACTACTTGCAGCAAATTAAATAGTTATAATTATACTGTTAACATCTAGAAAAATTTTTTACATGCCATTTGAGGTAAGGGGTATAATTTTATAGTCAGGATTCTGAATAAAATCAATATTCTTATGAAAGTATTCTACAGTTGTCAGGAAATGGTCCAGTTTAAAGACTTAATGGTATAGAACTGGAATTAATGCTTATGATTATTAACTCCAAAAAATAATGAAGAAAGGGTTTTAGTTCACTAATGAAAACCTGAGTCTCTAGCTTTTGACTGGTACAGTATGGTTGATTTGCATTTCTACTACTATATATGCTTGTGTTCATATTATGAATTTTGCAGCTCTGATAAATTTATGGTCACAAGCAGGTATTATTTTTAGCCATAATTAAAGTAGCTCAATGTTTATGATGGATCAGTAAATAAGTACATTGAGTCTTCTGTTTTAAGCCTAGTTGGTGTTCACCTACTGTTTCTTTTACATATTTTAGCCTTTCAACAAAGCATAATATCCTAAAATTGTCAGGATCTAATGATACAGATATGAGTAAGTTGTGGACTTGCTCTTCAAGGAACTAAAGGACTCGTCGATCGATGAGAGAATTTGAAAAATAATTACAAAAGAATAAAACAACAGTGATATTTAACAACCTTGCCTTGGAAGGATGAAGAGAATCTGACAAGGAGATGATATGTAAGCTGGATTCTGCAGGATGTGTTGGTTTTGACTAGATTGGCTGGGATGGAAAATGAACACTGCTTTGCATGATCCCAAGGGCCCAGAGATAATGGGCTTCTGAGCAAGGGGCTGGAGGCATTCATGGCAAGGGACACAGCACAAGCAAAGACACGTGTGTGTGGACACTTACAGATCAGACCATCTGAACAATATGAGATAGCAAGGTTATCATACTGAATTGCTGCATTTCCAGTTAATTCAAAGCAATTTCTTTTAGAATGAGGCTAGCATGAAAGAATGCCAGTTCAACTAGAATTTCTACATCTGTATTGTCAGGAAAAAAAAATAGTTTGCCATGGCTCTCCTAATGTTCCTGGCTCAGTCTAAAAATTAAGCTGACAAAGATTAATAGGGGAAAAGCATACACATTTTATTGAATTTTTCAATGTTTATGGGATCCTTCCCAAGAGAATGAAGACCCAAAGAAGCGACCAGAGCAGAAAGCTTTTATATGTTTCTGACAAAGAAACAAGAAATTTGGGAAGAATTAACAAGAGAGGGGTTTGGGCTAAAGGCAGTAAATGGTGAAGTAACTAGTAAGATAAAGGTTCGTTTAACAAGTGTTGTTTGCCTAGGTATCATGGCCCTCAATTTCCTGACTCTGGTGGTAAGAATATCTTCCTTCCTCCTGGCAATGGGAGGATGTCTTTCATATTGAAGTTTTATGACTTGTTTAGGGAAGAAAGGCAAGGTGGGGAGGTCAGAGTGACTTTCGTGCTTCAGCTTAAGATATTCCATATGCCAACGTTCCATATCAGGTAGCAGGTCCTGAACCCCATCACTATACTAAAGGTCAACTGTCTTCCTGTCCACTGGCTCTTGTGCACATGCACGTGGTCACTATGGTTATAGTAGTTAGCACCTTTCAGATCTTCTTAAAGAATCAACTCATGCAAAAACATCCATTTTCTACTGAGGATTAACTCAGATGTCTGTAGGGCATTGGGTGGTGGTGGTGGTAGATTTAAATTCATCACAACAAAGCAAATCATTTTTAGTCATTTTTTCCAAACTCCTTGCTTTGCCAAGTCAACTAACGGGAACAATGATGCAGTAAGGGTTCTGACAGAGGGCATCCACAGTCCCCTTCCCTTACCAATCACACACAGAAACTCCTGGCTTTGTTATTTTATTTTATTTTATTTTTTTTAATTTCAACATTTTCCTTTGGAAATTGCATAGCAATTCAGCTTTAATCCAGCTCCTGAGATTAAATTTAGCTACTCAAACATCTACTACCTGGTAGTCAATGAAACACATTGTTTGGCTGGTTGTCTGGACCCACACTCTTAGGAAGCTATTTTCCACTTTTTATTGCATGATCATTCCTTTGGAGGCACACCCCAAAATGATATTTTTTAAAATATTCAATGTTGAATAAAGTTTTCTGGATAAAATATGCCCATCTTATTATTTATTGCTTGTATCTCAAAGTACTACTTGTGTCCCTCTCACTGTTAACTCACGTGGATCTAAATGATCCTCTAGTTAGGAACTACTACTGTTAGTAAAACCCCTATGAACACTTACTTCTCTACCCAGTAAATTAAGTTGCTGGTCTAATTCAGATATTTCTGTGCAGTGAATATATCTCATTTTGAATGTCACATTAGAGAAGTCTGTATGATCCTCGACATAAAGTCCATGTTATGAACATATGATACGTGTATGTCTGTGTGTGTGTGGTAATCGAGCTTATTTAAATAACAGAATGGAAGTAAAAGTGTGAGACCTGGGAGGTGACATGGTAAGGTATTAAACAGGGTTTAGAGAAGAGCGCAGTGGGACAAGAATTGAGGAGCAAACTAAATTTCCAATAGAAACCTCTCCTGCGTTCACTGAATTCTCTCTGTCCTTAGGATACTCGAGATTAGAAGCTCCTTGAAGGCATTTACTCTAGCTTGTTTGCTACCAGGTTCTTTATACCCCTGGGACCTCAACTTAGTGTCTAGTAGGTGGAGTCACTCAATATTTATTTATGGAATGATGGAAATAGGGTTGCGATGGGAAAGACAGGTGATTAAAAGTGCCTGACTCTCAGAAGTGGAACAGAGATGGGGAGAGGTGAGGTCACAGGTGCCTTTCGTGGAGGTGAGATGCAGAGACAGTGGGCAAGAGGAAGTTTTCCTTACTCATCAGTGTGCTGCTGACATGATTCCTGCCTCGAGACATGGTTAGAAGGGATCACTCATTTGAGACAAAGCCTCGAGGGAAAGGGATGATCAAATTAGATCAGAATTTGCTAAAAGGAAATACAAGTGCTGTTTTTGAAAAGAGGTATTAGTGGATATTCTTATCTCTTGGCAAGAAGTTTTAGTTTGACCTACAAAATTAAATCCACTTTTTCTCCCCCCCCCCCCAAAGGTTTTATTTTTATTTATTCAAAGAGAGAGGCAGAGACACAGGTAGAAGAAGAAGCAGGCTCCCTGTGGGGAGCCTGATGTGGGACTTGATCTCAGGACTCTGGGATTCTGGAGACACTCAACCACTCAGTCACCCAGGTGCCCCTAAATTCACCTTTTCTCTTTTCTTTTCTTTTTCTTTTTTAGACACTGATGACACTATTGAATCTGATGAAAATTTTATTTCATAAACACCATAAGTCCTGTTAACTGGATGCAGAAGTCAATGCCTACAACTATGCCTAGGCTCACACCAATAAGAAATGCCCAGGGCATGCTCGCTTAAGAGACTGGCCAAAATAAAGCATCACCCGGGAGTAACGATGGTGGCCTCCCCTTGTCATTGATGGTTCTCATCTTTAGTAATTTTATGTACCCAAGGCACACTAAGAATATGCCGAGGAACAGGTGGAGATTTGCCTGTGGATTCCTGCACAAAAAGAACACATGTTATTTAAATTTCCTTTTATTCATGCCCTGCCTCCACAGAAGATTTGGAAGCAGATTAACGAACAGCTATCATAACATAATGGTAAAAAGAATGAAGAAGAAAAACTTAGAAGCAAAAAGTTATATGGATAGACTGGGGGGACTGCAACAAAGTCTGTGCCATCTGGTAGGACTGAAATAGGTACTCTACGTAACCTTAGATTTAGTCGCAAACTTCCTGGGAGCCAAAGTGAAAGGGAAAATATAACCACTATTAAAAGTCCTCTGCTAAGAAAGGACAAAGTGCACCAAATACTCAATCAAGGAAAGCAAGGCCTGTCCTAGAACTGAATTTCGAAAGAAATTTTTCACATGGGGCTTTGTTTAGAGGGCATTTTGTGATGTGGTGTATACCTTTAATAGTATTTCTCTGGAGTGATGGATTCCATATGGCTGTTTCCTGTAATTACTTTTTGTAAAAGCTGAGTCAATGCTAAAGTGAAATTCAGTGAAGGCATTTCTGCAAGAGGCTGTAATGATATGATCTGAGCGTACATGTTTCTATGGCCCAGAATGAGCAAAGGATGGTCCCTTGATCAGTGATCTTTGAAACTAGAAGATTTCTGGGAAAACAAAAACAAAAATGAAAACCAACATGCCCTCTTCCTCATCTTAACGTTAAATTTGAATTTTCCATATAAAGTTTAAATTGTTACAAAGTTTGTAACTTATGGTACACCGTGAACGCTGCCATTTAAAAATATCTCTTACGTTATCCTTTATCGTGTATTCACTGGAATCAAACCAACACAATATGAAACACATCATCACCCAAATATACAAACAATATAAGTCCCTTTGACAGTTATAAATTTTGTATTATTTGTCTGTGAACTTTTAATTCTATTCTATTTCTCCCACAGGATTTAATCATTATGCAAAATTTTTATCTGCAATTTTCTAAGGACCACGCAAACGTATTTCTCTGCAACAAAGATATGTATACAAATAATTTTATTTTTAAATTACTTTGACCATAAGCTTTAAATGTTAAAATTTCTACTGAATTGAGGTTATACAATGATAATTTTTAATGGGTAATGGTTCAAAAGCATAGAGATAGAGGTTCAAATTTTGATGAGTAATTGTTAAGCATAAAAAGTAAAATACATCTCAGTGGGATTATTGTAATATGAGGGAAGGGTATCTTATTCTTTTCTACAATAAAAGGGAGGACATTTTTGAAAGGGGAGGCAGGAAAGAAAAACTTGGGCCAAAGTCTCTTAGGAAGATCAATCTTAGGAAGGAACATTATATGTAGAAATTGAAGATATAAAAATTCATTCCCTTCAATTTTTCTAGGCATATTATTTCTTGGAACATTTTTTACATATTTCAGTTTCAAAATGTCTGGATTTCAATTTTTTTTGAGATAGAAAGATAGAGAGAGAGAGTGGGTGCATGTGTTCATGAGCTGGGGTTGGGAGAGCAGAGGGGGAGGAGGACAGAGAATCTTAAGCAGGCTCCACGCCCAGTGCAGAGCCCAACACAGGGCTCCATCTCATCCACCCTGAGGTCACAACCTGAGCCCAAACCAAATCACTTAACTGATTGAGCCACCCAGGTGCCCCATGAATGTCAAATTTTTTTTATCATGGTGCACTTACATGGGGCACGACTCTGTAGCCCACATACCTTGCCTTTCCTAGGGGCCCAGCGGGTTCTAAATAGGGGCACATACGTAGGCACAGTAAGAACTTAGATTTCTGATGAATATTCTGAAATAATAATAATGCTCACCTAATAATAATGTTAACCTTCTTTTGGTTTATAAATACCAAACTTAGAAACTGCACAGTTATTAAGAAGTTCCTGTAACCATATCAAAAACAAAAGTCTTTGGGATTTTATATTTTCACTATGAACTTGCTTTTTTGGATTCAATTTTGGATTCCTCTGCAGGAAGACGTAGCCAAACAATGGAACTCAGGACAAAATCTGAAAACTACCAACCCGTTGTAATGGATGGTCTGAAGGCATACCTCCTTAGGTCGTATCAAAGAAAACAATAGCTCAAGAAAGTCCTTTCTAGGTGCAAGCCAGAAAGATCCACAGGCTCCAAAGCTGACTCTTCTATTCTCAAAGACCATATAAAACCTGGGTTAGCACAGACTCTGAAACCAGGATTTTTGGATTCTAATCCCACCTCTAATACTTACTGACTCTGTGTGATCTTGACCAAGTTATTGAACCTCTCTGTAATTCAGTTTTCTCATCTGTAAAATGGCACTCAGGTGAGTTAATATTTGTAAAAAAAAGATGCATAGACCAGTGCTTACATAAGTGCTTGTTATTTTAAAAAGTTTATGCACATATAATACTCTCCTAGCATTTTATACTTTAAATCCCATTCTCAGAATAGCTTTATTATTTCAATCTTTCATTATTTTATAGTATGTGTATTTCAAAAAATATATATAACTTGTTACTTGTCCTAGATCAAAAAACTATTAACTGACAACTTTGCAACTCAAATTCAAATCCATGTGTTCTAAGTCCCCATGTAGAAGTTTTGTTTTATTTTTGCTAAATCTGTACTTGAATTCACTTTACTCCTAGACTTATTTTGTCACTTGATTTTCTGATATTTAAAATTTGAACTTACATTCACATTACTCACATTTTCAGGTGCTGGAAGGAGACATACCTATGAATGAAACTTTGCTTGGCTTTTCACCATCCTAGTGGCTAGACACTACTTTTGATTAGGTTTTTCTAGTCCCTGATCACACTTAGATCAGTTAAAAACTGCCACCCAGGAAGGGAAAGATTGCCTCAAACAGTACCAGGTGACACTTACACTTGAAGTAGAAGGCCTCTTCCACACATCTTGCATTATCTAGGACTAAGATTTTCCCATCGGAATAAAAATTTTAGTTAACAGAGGACAATGTGAATTTGCCAAAAGGACATGTATTTTTTTTCTGTTTCAAGTTCCTCTAATACAAAGTCCACTATGTCATTATTTTCACCTACAGTTCAAACTAAACTTGAATATAATTTCTTAGGATTTCATTTTGTTAAAATAAAATTACTCCTAATCCAAAAAGAGAAAAACCTGTGTTCTAGAATTTTTAAGTTTCTTAATTTCCACTATGTTAATTGGGAATTGTAGATTTGAGTTTGGCCGGAGAAGAGGGGATCTACCAAAGATCTCTCCACTCTATACGGTTGAAACTGAACCATCTCCCAGCCCTGTGTGAGCTTTGGGTTTGCTCAACTTTTAGGTTCCTGTTTTTTTTTTTTTTTTTCTGCCCAGTCGCATGAAGTTCCAACTGACTGCAAAGCTTCATGCATTGCTTAGAATTCAATCACCAACTCGAGGAGATTTCTTATGTTCTTTCTCTTCCTAACCACTTCCTTTCCAAAACTCTGTCCCCCTCCAACGTCAAGCCACCCCAATCTCAGTGAACTATCAGGTCTGACTCCTCAATTTTGTGAGCCTGTCCTGCTCTGCTTGGGTTTCCCTTGCCTGTGTAATGCCTTCAGGCAAAAAGCTTGGATGATAATAAGTCTCATCTTGTTTGTTTCCCTTCTCTTAAGAATCAAAGTCCTGTGTTGCCTGTTGTCTAATGTTTAAAAATTACTGTATCATGGATGTTTCCAGAGGGAGGACAGGCCTGGTACTTCTTACTCCATCACCGTCTGTTGAATTAAATAACAAAACTTCTGCTTACACTTTGCACGCCTTTAAAAAAATATATTTTTCTACCCACTTGTTTTTATTATACTTTAAAAGTATATCAGCCTGCGACAGAAGGAAATAAAAAAGAGCTGCTTTTAACCACAATCGTTTAAACTCTAATGTGCATACAAATCACCTGGGGATCTTGTTAAAATTCAGATTCTGATTTAGCAGGTGTAGGAACTGAGGCTCTTAACAATTTTCCAGGTGATGCCTATCCTGCCAGTCCACGGATCACATTTTGGGTTTACAATGCTCTGTGCCATAGGAGGATCAACTTTTGGGCTCAGACACATAATGGACAGTGATAAACAGGGAGTTAGATTTACTGAAGGAGCAAAACCAGTGAAGAAATGGCAAGACATCCCAGGTAAGGAAAGAGACATGTATGTCCTTTTCTTTTTCCTTACCCACCCCTGGAGGAGCTGGTTTTATTTTTATTTTAAATTTTTTTATTTATTTATGATAGTCACAGAGAGAGAGAGAGAGAGAGAGGCAGACACAGGTAGAGGGAGAAGCAGGCTCCATGCACCGGGAGCCCGATGTGGGATTCGATCCCGGGTCTCCAGGATCACACCCTGGGCCAAAGGCAGGCGCTAAACCGCTGCGCCACCCAGGGATCCCGGAGGAGCTGGTTTTAAAGGGAGGAAGTGAGAAGAGATTACTCAAAGAAGGAGTCAAGGTCCCAGCTCAAGACTCTACTCTGGCAAATGGCTGGCAGCACATGAAACCCTTACAGAGTTTGAGATTTTAAATACTGTAAGTGATAGAAATGGCCCAAGATAACATCAAAGTACAGGCAAATTATATGGAACATAACTGAAAGCAGTGATTAGAGAAAAAAGTTATTTCCTATTTATACTCATCAATATTAAGATGACTTGACAAAGTGGTTATGTATATACAACACTTGCCTTGAGAAAAATTTGCAACTGCATTTCAAAATTTATATAAAAATGAAATAAAATCATGCATAAAATTATTTTAAAACGTTACCACAGAACTGTGTTTATATAATTAAAGATTTAAAACATCCTCTTTACCGGAGTGAAACACACACACACACACACACACACACACAAACACACACCAATTTTGATAATAGAGCCAAGTCACCACTTTTATGAGTGGCATCTCTCACCACTGACTCTGAATTGGTCTCTTTATTTCTAATGTGTTTACTTTCTTGAATGCAAACTTGTTCAGCTTGAAAGTGATTGGGAGATGCCGTGAAATCTAGGTAATAGAAGATATACAGTGTAAGGCTGATTAACTCTAAAGAGAAGAGTTATTTTGTGACACTGAATAGGCAGTAGGATTGGATGATTTTGTAGATACATAAATTGAATTACAATTATTGCCAAAGGCAAGTAGCACCATTAGAAAGCACATCAAAAAGGTAACCAAACCAGACACACTGGCAGTGTGTTTAATGGGTGTATCAATTGTCTGTGGAGTTGCTGTTGAGAAATAACCGGATGAGACTCTTTTTCTCCTGTGCTGCAGACAAGGGAACTATTAAGGTGTACATCCCATGGGCCTAGAAAACAATACATGTTTTTGGAGTTGAAGTGAACCAACTCCTAAAAACTTGTGAATAAGCATGTGTGTCCACACACATACACACACAAACACCGTGGCTCTCTTTTTGATATTCAAGATAAAATAATTGTTTATCAACCTTCACCCAGAAAGCTGGATTCCCTAACAACTCCCCATAAGGAATATGGCTTCTCTTTCACAATTCTGAAATTGAAAGGTTTTGTTTTTTTTTTTTTGTCAACCTTCCTACAGGAAAGGAAAAAACGATTAACTAAAATTTTGTTAAGATGAAGGAATCTGCTTCTCTTGAGCTTGAATTCAATCCTACTTTTTCTCAGTGAGGCTTTTTTTCTGGCTGCCTCAACATAAACTGCTCTGTTTCACCATCATTTTAACTCATTAGCTTCTTAACTATATTACTTATTTGTCATTTAAACACTGCTTCGCATCAATAATTATTTTTCCTTGTGTTATTTTTTCAGAAAAGCTTTTCCATGGTAGGGAATTTTGGGGTATCTCACGGCACTTTTCATGGTGTCCCACACTTGGCAAATATTTAATAATAAATGCTACCGTTTGTTGAGTTTTAAGTACCTGCTAGATACTGCTATGTTATTCAGATATTCCAGTTAATTTTTACATTACCTCTGTGAGGTGGCTAGTTTTTCCATTTTTCTAAATGATGAAACTGAGACACAGTGACATTAAATGACTTGCTAAACCCATGCACTGGGGTTGAGTTTAGGTCTGTCTTCACAGTGTTCATTCCTGTGATATCTGGCCTTCCTGGTACCCACCGTCTGTGTTAACTGGAAGGTCAAGAGATTAGGTTCAAGGACCGGCTCTGCCTCTAAGTAGCTCACTGATTGTGCATTATTCCACCAGCCTCAGTTTCTCTTGCTGTAAGACAAAACTAAATCTGTAAGTCTACATATGTGAGAACTAACATTTATTGAACACCCGTTATATGCCACAAAGTATACTAATCACTTATGTATGTACTTACATACATTCATCTCACTAAATCCTCCCAATGTCCCTAAAAAAGATATATTAATATATCTTAGATATATTATATATTATATATATATATTATATATCTCTAGATATATATTAATATATCTATTTATAGTTGATGAAGAAGTTGAGAATCAAGGAGGTTTAGTAAATTTCCTAAAAATCTTCAGCCTGAGAAATGAGAGAGGAGTATCATTGTCCTTCAACTTCACCAACTTGAGGAAAGCTGCTGTTGAGTTAATACTGACGTAGACACTCAACTTTCTATTTTGAGAGGAAAGATGGACATCATGAATCCCCTTTATTCCTCTCCTGGGGTCAGATTAGTCTCACTTTAAAATCTACCCTACCAAAAATAATAAATTAAAAATAAATAAAATCTACCCTACCTATCAGAAATGTATAGTTTAAGTCAGAAGTTAATCATGCCAACATGGTTGTAATAAAAGAGATACAAAGTTATCAATGTATCCATGTATCCATCTCTAGATACAGTGGTAATTTTTTATCACCTTTGAGATTCAGAAAGTGTGGGCAATATTTCATATATCTACTTCTGGCAAATATTATATAGAATGTCTTTGGAACCATTAAAATTTTCCAGTTTTCCACTTTGCGACTAACACTTGTAGTTATCTCAAACATGTTAAAGTGATTCGCATGCTCTCCTAAGGGCATGTAGTAAAGCATCCGCTTGCTCTCTAGATCCAACTTTTTTTTTTTTTTTTTTTAACTGCAGGCTTTAAAAAAATAGCAACTGATTATTTAGGGATGGATTTGAGTATTGTTATTGTTTGTCTATTTTATTCACCCCAATCTGGTGTCTGACCTGCTTTCTCCCTCCCCCAGCCCCAATCTTATTATGAGGTATTATGTCTGAATTCAGAGCAATGAGCTGCATTTATGCTGCTGTTAAAATAGTGTAGACTCAGAAAAGCAATTTCCTGTTTAGGGGCAAAGAATGAACAAAACCATAACTATTTCTCCCAGGATGTGTCCCAGTGCAATTTTCACCTTGAATGAAACCTTTAAGTCAGAATCTGCAAATAGTGCCAGAAACTTTCTGGCTTAATATTATACAGCAGTTAAGACGACTATTATTTTTTTCTTTTTTCACCAAGTGAGTTTACAAATCAGGTCATTACCAGGAAGTTTTATTGTTTGCCTTTAGGTGAAAATGCTTTGCTGGGCATGAAGGTGGTTCTACAAAAGAGCCCTCTTAAAAAATACATGCAAAGGAGTCTCTCTGGCACATGAAGGTCAACCTAACTGCTAATCTAACTTCACTGGAGAGGCCTTCTGTACAATTGGTCATTAGAGAATGTGCTTATTTCAATTTCTTCCCAAGCCCTAAGAGCAGATTTCTCCTCCAGCTGATACGAAACAGACAAAAGTGAAGAACTGAAGCAAAACTGGCCTTTACACTATGCCATCTAAATGGCTTCTTTATTTTGCCAACGAATACATAGCCCAAGAGTTAATTCAGATCTACACGGTCATGTCGTTGGGATAATCTGAATCATATGCAATTCTTAAGAGTTGCTGAGATGCCTTACTGAACAAGAGCCTGAGTCCCTCTGAAAAAATGGTGAGATAATGCCTATGAAATCTCTTGTCACTAGTTAAAGCTGGAAAAAAATGCTACCAGTGCAAGTTTTTTTATAGGCCAACCATCTAGTGCCTGCTTGACTCAAACCTGGCCTTGAACACTATTTTGGCCATAATGTATCCATTGTGAAATCTGTTCACAGTGAATTTTATGAAAAGTTTGGCAGAGCTCTGTTCTATTGTACTGTTTCTAGGTAGATATCTCAGACCCACTGGAACATGTCTGCACTAATTGGCCTCCTACAGATCTGTAACACCTTACCTGTACATTAAGGTAGGATTGGAGGATACGGAGTTGTGCATATCACTTAGTAGGTTGAATTGAATTTATAATCTTCTAGCAACCAATTCACTATTTTCTGCGGAACCAACACATCTCTACCGCCTATTGTTAAAAATTACCCATTTCTTAATTTATTCTGGAAAGCATGGGATTCAGTCTCCACCAAGGGTTAAGCTTCGTAAACAATGTTCAAACTAAAGTTACCTGAGGGAGGGAGACATATCTTGAATTAATATAGCTGATCCTTTAAAGAGGGCTCTTGGCAATTGCATTGATTTCATTTTGCTGAGAGTGATTTTGAGACATTAAAAAGTAATTGAATATTTTACTCCCTTTACACAGTCTGAAACATCTAAAAAGGACAAGGATATTTAGGAGCCATATTTATGGAAAATAATATATACTCTATAGTCACAGTTAAATACTTTTGTGCATTTTCAGTCTGCTGGCTTTGCAGATTATACATCAACAATGAAAATACGTCTTTTTTGTTTTCTGGGGCTTTTTTTTTTTTCTCTCTTTTAGTTTTACAAAGAGATACTAGCACCAGTAAACTATGTATTGCATTCTGAGAAAATAAATTTCTTTTTTTTTTTTTTAATTTTTATTTATTTATGATAGTCACAGAGAGAGAGAGAGAGAGGCAGAGACATAGGCAGAGGGAGAAGCAGGCTCCATGCACCGGGAGCCTGACGTGGGACTCGATCCCGGGTCTCCAGGATCGCGCCCTGGGCCAAAGGCAGGCGCTAAACCGCTGCGCCACCCAGGGATCCCCTGAGAAAATAAATTTCTAACTGTGGTCAATATATTTCCTGCTGTGTTAGGTTAATAGCTCTTTTCCATTGTTTACTCCAGAAAATGTGTTTTTCCAGGGTCATTCCTGATTCATTAAGTTATTAAAAAAATAAGAAAAGTAATAACCTCATGTGTAAAAAAGTTATCACAGGTGTTGATGTTGTTGCCAGTGTGGTTGCTGCTGCTACTGCTATGATTATGGCTACGCATGCTTGACGGTAACCACTTTTCTCTTTTTCTTTTCTTTCTTTTCTTTTCTTTCTTTTCTTTTCTTTTCTTTTCTTTTCTTTTCTTCTTTCTTTTTTTCTTTCTTTCCTTTTCTTTCTTTTCTTTTCTTCTTTTCTTTTCTTTCTTTTCTTTTCTTTTTTTCTTTTTTTAAGGTTTTATTTATTTATTTGAGAGAAAGAGAGAGAGTGTAAGAGAGAGCATGAGCTGGGGGAGAGGCAGATGGAGAGGGAGAGGCAGGTTCCCACTGAGCAGGGAGCTGGTGTGGGTCTTGATCCCAGGACCCCAGGATCATGATCCCAGCAGAACACAGATGCTTAATGGCTGAGCCACCCAGGTGCCCCACTGGTGATCACTTTCTTCTCCTAAATTCTATAAAGCCACGATGAACAGAACAGACCTGTAAATTAGGCAAAAATGCGATCTTATGTCCAATGAAAATACACATCTTTCTCTTCTTTCAAGTAGCCAATTTAGCCTCTTGACAATAGAACAAAGTTGAATCGAGTGCACAAAGTTCTTTATCTAAGCGAGGAAGAGGAGAATTAGTCTAGCAGAGTCTCTTCGCCTGTGACTGTCATCATCCCAGCACATGGACAGAAAACTGCTGCCAGTATCACTAAGTCAAAGTATGACGTTTTTGGCTTGAAGCTGTGGCTAGGAAGAAGAAACTCCCCCTATTTAAAATAAAAATTTTAAGAAATCTTATTAAATTTTATCTTCAAGTTTTACTTTCATTCTACCTGGAAGCAGTAATTTCAGATTGCTCCCATGGTGTTATTTACCACAGTTTCTTGAATATAGCGAGCTAGTGTAGGACTTGAGAACATGAGGTGGAATCAAGTTTGATATAGTAGATAAGTTTAATCACTTAATTGCTATGCTAATCTCTTTCCAAGTCCATAGCGCCACTGGTGGTCTTGCATCTAGATGTGTATTCCAATTTCTATGCCCAGGATAGCAAGCCTGAACAACCACTGCTGGTCCAAAGGTTCTGGAGACTTTGGCTGTAGCAGAGGCAAGTCTCTCCTCTCTGGTATTAGAATCAATCATAGTCACATCTTGCAACTCTTGGTCTGAACTCCCGGTGCCAGAACACATTAGAGACAAAGTTATCTCAGCACACACACACACACACACACACACACACACACACATACACACATGCACATAATTTCCTAAGGCACCAGAGCAGGTGGTTCAGGGGCAATTTCCACTGTAGTCATGTGAAGTGCCTAGAATCTTAGCAAAGAAGACTATTTATCATTCACTTATTTAACAAATATTATCTTATATGTGCCTTCCACTGTTCTCATACTTCAGATAGTGTGACAAAAGACAAAATTACCTGTATTCTAGTCAGAGATACAAAAAATTAACAGTATAACTTCATGTAGAAGTGAATCCTACCTGAAAAGCAGAATAAGGGGATAATAGGAAGTGGCAGTTGGTTTGGAGGCATGGCCAAAGATAATCCTTTGGAAGAGGTGACATTTGGATAGCTATGGATAAAATGAAGGAGCGAGTCATGCAAAGATCTGTGATAAGGGCATTCCACGCACAGGGGACAGGAGTGTAGAGCTATGTGGAAGGAGCTAGCTTTGTGTGCTTGAGGAATAGCAGAAGCAAGCATGGCTAGAGTGTGCTGAGGCAGCGCGATAGCAAGGAGGAACTTTTAATACTCTAGGAAAAATTACGTGGCTCTGTCTATGGTGGTATTCATGAATGCAATAAGAAATAGTTCAGGCTTAGGAAATGTTTTCAAGCAGAGTTAGAAAGTCTTACAAGGTGTGAGGAGAGAAAGAGAAATGGTTGTTCCATTAACTAAGATAAGAAAGAGTATAGGTGAGATTCCCTTCCTGGAGACATCCAGTGTTCTTCCAAACATGTCAAATTTCAGTAGCTTTTTTGACATGCAAATGGGGATTACTAACAAATATTGACTATTTGTGTCTGGAGTTCCGGGGGAAAAGTTGGAGCTAGTGACAGAAAGTTGGAGCTGGTGTCTTCTGCCTGTTGATGTCATGTAACTCCATGTGACTGAATGTGATCATCATAGAGATAGAGGAGGTGGAGAGGAGAGGTCTGGGGCATGCTACTATTGGAGGTCTAGAAGAAAGGAAGAAACAATTAAGATGTCACATTGTTAGGACTGATCATGCCCATGAACATGTCTAATCATACCAACAAGTGTTCAGATCACAGAGTGCATCAGAAGACTATTTTACCTAAAGACTAAATTTGAGCTATCATGGACAGAAGGAAAAATTCTCTACAGCTTCTAATTAAAGCAATTGTAGAAGAAAGCAAACAGGGCAGCCCAGGTGGCTCAGCGGTTTAGCACCACCTTCAGCCCAGGACATGATCCTGGAGACCCGGGATAGAGTCCCACGTCGAGCTCCCTGCATGGAGCCTGCTTCTCCCTCTGCCTGTGTCTCTGCCTCTCTCTCTCTCTCTCTCTTTCTCTGTGTGTGTGTGTGTGTGTCTCTCATGAATAAATAAATATTTTTTTTAAAAAAAGAAAGCAAACGAAGCAATTGTAGAAGAAACAAACTTTTCAAAGTAGGTGGGGTGAATTTCAAAGATCAAATACATAATTAAAACAAAACAACTTTGGTCCTTGTCTCCCCAAAATGAAAGGTTTAGACCTGACTTTTCACCATATCCTATGATTGAAAATTAATTCCTGAATTAATTTCATACTGGGATACACAAAAATATTTAAGTTAAATCTTAAGAGAGAGTTATATACATTTTATAGTTCTTATTTTGAATTCAGTCATTTTTAATGAATCTTTTTTGTTGTATTTTAAGTACCAAAGTAAAAAAAAAAAATGTTTCTTTGAGCCACTATAATAGATTGAATTATAAAGCCTATTTCTGAAGTTTACAGTAGGCCAAAAACAGTCAGCTTGCTTCTTTTTTTGGGATAATGTCTTAACAAGAATTTTTCTTCTATGGTTACACTAAATATTATAAATGCTCCAAGCAGATTGTCTAAAGAGATATCTCCCTGTTTTAGGGTCCTTTGATAAGGTAGCTTTAAAAACAGGAAAGGGAGCATTTGAAAAAAATGTAAAAGAAATTCCGTGGCTACATTAGACTGAGTTATTTGCTTACCTCTGAATTTGCCCTTCATTTATCAGAATTGTTTACAAGAGCGGAGAAGGCTAACCTATCTCTCTGTTCTTTAATTCTTTTGTTTATGATCTTGTGTAATCAAACAAGAACGTACACAGTACGGGAGTGAATGGTAAACAGCCATTGCTTTGTTATCATAGTTTATAAAATTACAGAATTTCTCAAGAGATTTGCATCATTGTTTGGTGCAAACCTTTTTCCCATCAATTAAGAAATAGATTTGCTTTCAGAGATTCAGTAATCCATTTTAATGATTTCCTCAACAGAGTCTAAAAAGCAAACGAATGAGAAGGTAATATAATTTCTTTTAGTCACCTTGAATTGGTTTGAAAAAAATTTATGTCCAAATATCTTTTTGGCCTATATCATGTATATTAGTTTAGTTTTAACTGTGCATTTGTGGTTAGTACATTCTTAGCAACTAAAGCTGATGCTTCTGGGTGCCTTGGATTAGTGGTTGAGTGTCTGCTTTCAGCTCAGGTTGTGATCCTAGGGTCCTGGGGTCGAGCCCTGCATCAGGCTCTGCTTATGTCTCTACCTCTCTCTGTGTGTGTCTCATGAATAAATAAATAAAATCTTAAAAAAAAGCTGATGCTCCCTTGTGCCATGTTCTATAGAGATGACAGATTGTAAGCAGAACTGCCTTTGGAGGCACAAAGAGAGAGGTCCAATGAAAACATGGCTTACCTTCATTCTTGAGGATGGCTGATGTGTTTGAAACTTTCTCAGGATCCCTGAAGGCAACCATTTATCTCGAGATATGATTCCATGGAGCCCATGGAAACTAGGAGAATACAAACTAACTGTAAATTCCCTCAAAATTTAGGGCACTAGATTTGATATCCTGGAGCTCCTCTTCAGATTGCAGCATCTTTGATTCCTAGGAAAATTCCATTCATGTGTTTTCTCTGTAACATTCCTGTTATATTCATGTTCAAAACCAGAATAAGCATTAGTGATGTTACAAAGGACAACATAGACAAAAGTATTTCATACACAGACCAGATCTTATATCTGATTTGATTCCCTAGTGCCATAGGCAAAATGTTTGTGGCTCCCTAGAACTGGTATGTTGAAATCCTGACCCCACTGTGATGGCAGTCGGAGGTAGCTGACTAGGTTATGAGGGTAGAGACCTCATGAGTGGGATTAGTGACATTAAAAAAGAGACCGCAGAGAGTCCCCCTCCTCTTTTGTCATGTGCGGATAAGGCAAAAAGATGGTCATCTATGAACCAGGCAGTGGGCCCTTACCCAGCCTCCAAAGTGAAAAGAAATGGATTTCTGCTCTTTATAAGCCACCTAGCCTGTGGTATTCTGTTATAGTAACCCAAATAAACTAAGACACATTAGTTCACACATACATACCTTTTTCAATTTTGTCTTACTCAGGGGCATTTCATCACTTAAGATAATATCACCTGCTGGAGTATATTAGCTTGAAATCTTAATGGGTTAATAAAATAGTTTATTTCCTTTCTCACATAAAATCCAAATGAGGTGTTCCTGATTGGCAGGTAACTTTCCACATTTAGGGACTCAAGCTCTTTACATCTTGGGGCTCACTCGCTTCTTTCTCAATTTGGCCGGCAGGTGTTACGCTACATCCAGTGACACCATAAGCAAAAACCAGCTCCATGGCACTGGTGACATGCTAAATACGGCTGAAAACTGTGTGGTCTATTTTTTGCCAGCCATTTTCCAGCAACATTTCTACACAACGGAGGGGGAAAACTCGGTCTTTGTCCTTCAGACTTACATGTCTCAAACATCCTTGACACATGCTGAAGTGATAGTCTTTCATTTAAAAAAACTTAGTTAGCTCCTTACTGTTAAGAATTGTTAAGAATATGGAACAATATGATCAAAGTTTCTGGGTGAGAATGTATTATTTAAAGGAATTTTTTATTTTCTTAAAAGTAATCTTTCCCTTTTTTGGGAGTATTTCATTTTAGAGTTAGTGCAGCATTGATTTCCAAATGATTTACTCTTATAAAAGTTCAGCAAAGGACTGAAGTCAACTTAACTGAGCGACAGTGTCTTGTAAATTGTGATTTGAATTGAATGGGAGGAAGTTTTCTTTTCTCAGACATTTAGTCTCAACTTCTATTTGAACCATTGGATTTAGAGATTTACTGTATTGATCTTGGAACTTTTTAAGAGCCACACAGTAAAGTACTATGTAAGTATTCCTGTACTATAAATACTAGTGTCATTTAAGATTTAGCTTAGGAAAGGCTCTTCTAAGCATGGGACTCAGTAGGCAAGCCTGAGGAAAGAGAGAACCTGGAGCAGCTGAGTAGGATGTGGGAGACGGAAGGATAGTGCCAGTGATAACTGTTCTCTATTTTCTAATTGTGCTACGTGTCAGCTGATGACTTGGAGTACAATGAACAAATATCAGTGATTAAAGAAAAGCTACTACTCTATTCTCTTGAAATGCATTTTAAGTGTCTACTATTTGCTAGACATTTTGGAAGAAATGAGAGCTGATAGTCTAGCACAATTAAGATCGAATTAACTTAGTAATAATACATATTAATGAAAACATGCTGATAATATTGGTAGTTTCAGTTTCATTTAAATATTTCGACTTCAGGAGCACCTGGGTGGCACAGTCAGTTAAGCATCCGACTCTTGGTTTCGGCTCAGGTCATGATCTCAGGGCTCTGGTCTCTAGGTCGTGAAAACAATCTCCAGGTCTGGCTCTGTGCTCAGTGTGGAGCCTTGTTAAGACTCTCTCTTCCTCTGTCCCTCCCTCCCACCTGCTCTCTCTCTTTTTCTCTCTCTAAAATCAATAAATATTTAAAAACATATTTTGACTTCAAGTAATATATTTTAATTTATGTATGTCATATTTTTATATTACACATTGATATGTTGACATAATTATAGAGTGAAAGGCAGCATAGCAGTATTCCTAGACCCCAGTGGGGTCTGGTACGTTAACAGGTACTCAAACAGTAACACTGGATGAATGAATAAATAAAATAATCTTGGATGAAAAATCAGGAGACTCCAGTTCTACTACGATTCTGCCAATGACTGTGTGACATAACCAATGACTCCCTATTTTGGTTTCCTAATCTATAAAATGAGATGGAAATACCCATTCTACCCACCTACCAGTCTAGACAGTTCTTTGAGTAGGAACAAAACAGCAGATATGTAAAACCTGTGAATGTTCCAACAGCTGACAAACAGTCAAAATGGAGAAGATTCTTATTTGACTAAGATATTTCCATATTCTCTTTTAGAAATAAGCTTTCTGATTGGCACAGGTTTTAGGGAAATTAAAGTCATTTTATTTTAGAAATGTAATTATATCACCATCAGGCAAGTCTACTTTGTGAAATCTGGGAACCTAGCATCTCTTGGAAATGTAGCCTTGGGATCCCTGGGTGGCGCAGCGGTTTGGCGCCTGCCTTTGGCCCAGGGCGCGATCCTGGAGACCCGGGATCAAATCCCACATCGGGTTCCCGGTGCATGGAGCCTGCTTCTCCCTCTGCCTGTGTCTCTGCCTCTCTCTCTCTCTCTCTGTGACTATCATAAATAAATAAAAAAAATTAAAAAAAAAAAAAAAAAGGAAATGTAGCCTAATGGCTGTGACTTGGGGCCCTGGAATAATCTCAAGTGTGTCAAAGGGTATCTTGTCCCCAGTCCTTTTCTCCTCATGGGCAGATGCTTCCCAAAGTAAATCCTTGGTATGTATTTTTGTAGCCCAGATTGCGTAAGAGAAAGAGCTGTCGCTTGAAGGCAGTCAAACAGCAGACTAAAAGGGAAGAGGTGCACATTCACAAATTTGAGATTGAGGTGGAAGAGGCATGTTTCATTCAAAGTTCAACATCCACTTATTTTGAGGATGGAGACTGTGTTGTGACTCATGCATGCTGTGAAAAAAATGCCAAGTGTCTTGATAACTAATGTTAGAAGGAAAGATTCACCAACAGGGGGCAGAAGCTCATGAAATGCTAATTCTTGACTACAAGAATGAGAATCAATTTTAGATTCTAATCTCTTTGGAATATTTCAAAGGACTAATATTTTGGTAAAAAAAAAAGGAGAAATTTGTATATTATGAGAGAAATGAGAAACACTTTTTTTTTAAAATTACTATTTACCTTTGAGGTCTTCTTTTTCTCTTTATGTAATGCTTTGGCTTGTCCATTTTGCTTTTGTCTTCCAGCTGTCCCTTATCTTCCAGCTAAGCTTTCAGACTAAACATGGTGTTCATTTCTTTTCAAGCTTTCAGACGAAACATTCTATTTACCTTTATAAAATCTGGTTGTGAAGGTACTCCTTTTATGCTAAGAGTTGAAAAACCATAAACTAAGCCAGAAGGACAATACTTCCTTCAAAAACCCCTCCTTTAACACATGATTTTTCAGAGCATTAAAAATGCCATAAAAAGACATTTTCCCTTCCATTGAATGTATGATGAGTGCTATAACCTGAGAGCGAACGGAAGAGCCGTATTACAAAGTCTAAAGACCAAACACTAGGGCTTCGTTAGGGACGGCACACTTAACAAGAGACACAGGGCAGTTCAGTTGGATGACAGTGGATCAAATTAATTCTGCAAAATAACAAGGTCAAACACTGGGAACCTTCATTATAAAATGCCTTGGAGTGAAGGCTTAGCAAGGAGTCAGTCTTGCATAAGTACAAAAGCCAAACTTTAGAAACTAAATTGTTGGAGATGGTTTATTTTTTATGCGATGTTTTTTTCTTTTATTTTAGACATTTTACTTGAATAGAAATATTGATTTGGCTAATAAGACATACATTTTTTTTTATCTCAAGATAATAATGACTTCCAAGGAAGAGGGGAGTAGGACTCAAAAGAAGCAATCACAGACCACAAGCATAGAATAATTTCAATAACACTGCACTTGAGTACAAAATTTGGGTTAACAAAACCATAGCCTCCTTCGGCTTGTCATTCAAACACACAAAATAACTTGATTTCAATAGGCAAGACAAATTCACATTTACTTGGAAATTTTCTAAGGTACTTACAGAAAGTCAAAGAGAGGACTTAAAGTGAAGAAAAATGTGTCTGATTAATAATTAATAAAACTATTGTTGATTCAAGGAATATTGTTGAATAGAATCTTTTCCACATCTTAAATATGTCTTGATGTTAAATGCAACGCTGTTGAGTAGTTTCAAGAGAAATGTTGGCTCTGTATTAAGAAATCTACATTTAATACATAACTACATGGATTTGATGTCTTTGTATTAGCCGGTCTTGAAAGAAACTAGCCATATCCAAATTCATATACTGTGCAATTTGCATGTTTTGAGTCTGATAAATGTAGCTGTAGAGAATATGTATTTTTAAAAAAGTAACCATGCTACTTGCTCTTTTAAATTGCTCCGCTGCATTTTTAAAAGTTTTAAAAATGGGTACTTGTACATAGAACAGCAACTGTTGCTCATTCTGTCTTTGCCTCTACTTCAGCAAAGGAATATTTCAAAAAGGAATACATTAGGAATATATCAAGATACATAATGCAATGGAAGTGTTTTATTTTTTGTTTAACCTTCACTACAAGCATTTTGTCTGTCCTGCAGAAGAGAATGTCTCCCACAAAACCTTCGTGGCCACTTATTGCTGTGGCCACATTCTTAGCTCCATCGAGACAATTGGCAGAGATCGTAAAATATGACATTACTTTGAACAACAGCCTATCCCTTACTGGAATAACACGAGGGTTTTGGTTGAAAATGAACACAGTTGAATCACTTGTAAGAATGCAGTATGGCTGAGCTAGTCTGGAAAAACACTGCTTCCGGCTACATTTTCCTTGATCCCCTTTCATCTGTGTCACCATAATTCAGGAAGCTTATTTCAGCTAGTAACAACAGGGATGTGAAACACAGACGTAGAAAATTTGGATCTCAAAGATGAATGGGGGGACTTGTTTCAGAAGTTTGAAAGATCAAAACTTTGAGTAGTGTGTATTCCAAACCATAGAATTTGGGGTTAATCAAGGACCATAAAGTTGGGTGCCAAACAGTCTCTGAGAATTTTGAAACATAAGCTGAATATACAGTTGTTTTACATTAATAACAGCCAAATTCATTTTTGAAACATGCAAAAGGGTGCTGTGGGAATTTTTTTTTTTTGCTGTGGGAATTTTATAGTTTCTTTTGTATGTTCTATATTCAATTATAAAAATATTTAAATATCCTTAAATTTGTAAATAATATACTTAATTTATATTACATATTTGCATTATATACACAAATTATAGACATTTATATATGTATAATTTATATACATAAGTTATGTTTGATTTACTCAAATACATGTGTATATATTAGCAGAATAATCTAATAAACGTTAGTGAACCCATTATCGAACCTAAGAATTAAAGGTTACCATGACCTGCGTCTACCTATGTATACTTTGCTATCTCATCTTGTTTTCCACCAGAGAAAACTGGTTTCATACTAGTAGTTTCTACTCTAGTAGAGGAAACTAACTACATGGATAGTTATTTTGGCATAATATAAATAAACTGAAGGCAACATCTGGTCCATTTTTTCTTGTGTGGAGATTTATTAAAATGACCTTATATTTTATGCAGTCTTACAGGACAATTCTATTCAACATATTTTAAGACACATCCATATTTTTGTAAATGTTGTGTTTCATTTACCTTAACCACTTTCTAATATTTGATTCGGTAAATGCAACACCATTTACTTGTCTATTCCTTTGTCAAACGACACTTGTGTGGCTTCTAGCATTTTGTTATTATTAATACTGCTGTCATTCATATTTTTGCATGTTTCTTCCTGCACATATGGAAGAATTTTTCTAAGATTTGTATGTAAGGGTAGAAATATTGATTTGCAGGGTATGAGAATGCTTGTTTAACTTTACAAGATAATGTCAACCAGTTTTCTGGGGGGGGGGGGGACAAAAGCTCAAATTTGATTTCCCACCAGCAGTGTATAAACTGTTCCTGTAGATCTACATCCTCTCGTATTACCTACCATATTTCTTAATTTTTTGGCACTCTAGTGGGTATGTGTATTAATTACACATGACTTTACTTTTTAAAATTTTTTAATTTTTAAAAGATTTTATTTATTTATTCATGAAAGACACAGAGAGATGCAGAGAGAGAGAGAGAGAGGCAGAGACACAGGCAGAGGGAGAAGCAGGCTCCATGTAAGGAGCCTGATGTGGGACTCGATCCGGGGACTCCAGGATCACACTCTGGGGCGAAGGCAGGCGCTAAACCACTGAGCCACCCAGGGATCCCCTACAAATGACTTTATTAACCTATTAATAATCCCTCTCGTTGTTGTCTAAATTACATTTCATTCATCGTAACACTTAACACATATTTATTGAATGCCTACTATGTGGCAGGTATTGTTAACTGTGCTGTGGATCCAGCAATAAGCAAAACAGAAAAAGAAATACCTGCCCTCGTGAAGATTAAGTTCTAATTGGGCAGAAACTGAAAACGAATATAATAGCTAAGTGAATTATGTGGTATATAAGGAGATAACAAGTGCCATTGAGAAAAATAAAGAGAAGTGAAGAATCTGAGAGTAGAAGGCTGGTTGAAATTTTAAATAGGGTTGATTTTTGTGAGCGAGAATTTGAGCAAGGAGTTGAAGTAGTGAGGACTTTGGGATGTATAGGGAGCAGCCAGGGCAGGAAGGAGTGTGGTATGTTTGAAGAATAGTTACAAGGCCATTACATCAGGAGCAAACTGAGCGAAGAGAGAGTGGTATGAGATGAGGTTGAAAGGTAATTTGGGAGCCAGGCCAGCTAGCATCTTATAGGCTACCTTAAAGATTTAGCATTTATATGGTGAAAAGTGAATCTGTTGAAGGATTTTGAGCACAGGATTTATATGTGAGGCCTGAAGCAGCAGTAGGTTCAAGCAAAAGAGGCCAGTTAGGAGAGGACCAGAGAAATGTGAAAGATGATGGTGAATTGGACTATGGTGATAAAAATGGATGTGGTGAAGTTGAGGAGAGTAGATATTTTTAAAATACTGGCTTGTTGTCCTTGAACGTGGAAGATCTCTATGTATTTAGTTCTTTTATTTTTTAATTTATTTTTTAAAGATTTTATTTACTTATTCGTGAGAAACACAGAGAGAGAGGCAGAGACATAGGCAGAAGGAGAAGCAGGCTCCCTGTGGGGAACCAGATGTGGGACTCGATCCCAGGACCCCAGGGTCACAACCTGAGCCAAAGACAGATGCTCAACTGCTGAGCCACTCAGGTGTCCCTATTTAGGTCTTTTATAATGCCTCTCACCAATGTTAAATTTTCTACATACATATCTGTACATTTTTTGTTTCTGTTATTACCATAAAGAGCACCCCTCCTGCCACTTCTCATTCTTGCTCTCCCTCCTTTCAACACTTTTTCAGATTGTTACTTGTGTGAGATACCATTTATTTTTGTATAGTGTCTGCATAACATGGGTAAAACCCTGCTGAATTCTTATTAATTCTAGCAATTTGTCTATAGATAATTCCAGGTATTTTATGTGGTCAATAATATCATCTATAAATCATGTTTTCTTTCTTTAAGTATTCTTTAAATATTTATGCTCGTAATTTATTTTGCTTCTCTTATTGTACTGAAAAAGATCCTCAATAAAATTGGAATAAAATTTAGCGATATGGGCATTCTTGGCTTGTTCCGGATTATGAGGGGAATACATTTCATATTTTACCACTAAGGATATTTGTAGTAGACTTTTGGTATATATCTTTTATCAGGATAAGAAGCTCCCTTCTATTCTTAGTTTTCTTGGCTCTCTGTCTGAAGAGATGCTGAATTTTATAAAATTCCTACATCTCTTAGATGATCTTGTGTTTTTCCCTTTAAATATGTTTATGTAGTTTAATAGATTTGCAATGTGAAAATATATTTGTACTCCTAAGATAAGTCAAACTTGGTCATGTGTGTTTTTTATGCTATTCTGGATTGAGTTTGTAAATCTATTGTTTAAATTTTTGATATTCATAAATGAGATAAAGCTATGATTTTCCTTGTGAAAACTGTTCTTGTCTAGTTTATAAGTGATACCAGTACTTCTATTTCTCAGGTTTCAAATCCACTGTACAGAATTTGTACACACGAAAGTGGTAAAGGATATTTTAATACCTTAGTCCTGTTCACTAATATCATACTTACTAATATCTTTACTTAATCACTACATACCTTTAATATCTTACTTACCAATACTTAATATGTGGATTTCCTACATATTGACACAATTCAAAGATTTGTGTTAGGCCACATGGATATTTTACGGTAACACATGTTTGCCTTAGCTAATGAAATCAACACTCAGTCAATATGTATTATGTCCGTTGTGCTTTTGTAATTCATAAGGGATGATTAACTTATGTTGATGGGTAAACAACACAAGAATGATTATGCTATGGGGCTAAGGTGTTGCAAACCAATTCCTACAGGAGTGTGAAGTTTTGAACATATGAATGTTAAATCGGAATCACTATGTAAAGTGTCTACTATTTTATTATACATGCATTTTTTTTTTCAAAAGTTTTGTGTGTGTATTAGTTCCCAGATCTCTGCCCTAGCCACCACGGCTCCTGTTATTGTGTCTGCCTGCTTTTAGATTACCTAACATTTTCAAGTTAACTGAGTCTTATTAATAGTGATTTGACTAATTCACTCAAAGGTCAGAGATCTTTTCAAGCTGTAAGTCTCTTTAAGTTGGTGTCACTTCTAGATTTCACCAGACTACAGAAGTTGTTAAATAAATAGATTGATTAGAACTGAATACTTAAAAACAACAACTTAGAAGAAAATTTAAACAGCTTAATCTACAGCTTAATAATATCAAGAAGTTGTTTAAATGGATTATATTTTTTTCTTCACAGTGTTATGGAATTAAGCATTTGTGTTATACAATGGTAGTGGTTTGAAAACTCCAGAGATGTATTTATTTGACAACACGATGAACTCCTTGTGTAGGATTACCAGATATAAATGCAAGACATAGAATATTTGGGACATATACAAATAAATATTTGGTGTTTATTCAAATTTTACTTTTTGAATTTTTCAATTTATTCAGTTGTACCTGGATGTCTTACAGTTTTGTTTGCTGAATCTGGCAACCCTCTCCCTTGGGGAATTAAAAACAAAAATAAGTTTTCATAAACACAGTGTATAATTTTAAAGTAGCACCCAGCTCATCTGACTAAGTCTATCATGTAATCACTTCAAATGGTTAACATCTGTTCTGGTTATTCAAAAATAAGAAAGCAAGTCAATTGGGAGAGTTGGTGTACATCCTTTCTACACATTTAAATAGAATTTTAGGCAGTTCTTGGTATGCGGTCTTTTACATGTGAGATGGAAATATGTAGGACAATAAGAACAAGTGAGGGAAAAAGGAGTTGCTACATTCTCTCCTGACAATGGCTGGGGGTGAAGACTTCTTTCAGTAGTCGGGTCTAGGGTCACTTTGAGCAACTAGCTCAAGATGCCTGGACATTCACGGATGTATTAGAGATGGATGTAAATGAAGGAAGAGCGCAAAACTCTGAAACACAGTTACTTGGAAAATTGACTTATGGGTCCAAGGCCAGAGAATAGTTTGGTTAAAAAGTAAGCGAAATAAAAAAAAAAAAAAAAAAAGAAAAGAAAAAGTAAGTGAAATAACTGATATTTTCAACTAGTCTCTCTATTCACCAGGCAAGACCTGCTGCCTTTAACTGCCCATTCTACAATCTGATGAGAAATCCCGGGATTATTTTAAAGAGGAAATACTGTTAAATGCTCTTTCTGTCGATAAATTTTCAGTTTCTGAGAAGTTTATTTTCCAAGCAGAAATAATTCCCATTTCCATAAATAAAATTGCAATTAGGCTGAGAAGAAAAATTCCAAATAACTTGAAAGCCATTTTGGGAATTTGCATTAAACCAAATAGAGAAGTCACATAATGACTTATGTGGCTTTTTAAATGGCCATAGCTAAGTGTGCAAATTATCTCATAGAGTTAAATACTGCAGGTAATAATGTAATTTGAGCAGAGAGGAAGGAAATTCTTACTAAGTTTTAGTGATTAAGTAGGTTTTTTACTATAATTTGGTAAAAGCCCCCTGGCTTCCAATACAACTCGCCACCTTGAGTTTAACTCTCATTTATGAAAATCAAGGCAAAGTGAAAGGTCAAACCAACATGATATGCAAAACTCATCAATATCAAATTTCCCATTTTAATGTATGTTTACATTAAATTCCAAAAAAAGTTAAGATAAAATGCCAAGTTGTCAAATATTTATTTATGAATAAAAAACTTTAATATTATCTCTTACTAGTGTGCCTTTACTTAGAAATAGAAGACTGCTCAGGAAGCTGAATATCAGTCCAGTTTCAATAATTAGTCATGTTTGTCAGTGAAGCTTCCATATTTTGAGTAGTAGAATATTCTTAAGCCCTCTGGCATTAATGTTAATACTAACTAAAGAGCACTGTTGCCAATAAACAGCAAATGATTCACTTTCTAAACTTGTGTTTTAAAAAAAAAATAAACTTGTGTTTTCTGAAAATTAACTTGAATTGGATCTGTCATTTCTTAATTCAAGAATATATGTTTTTTATATGTGTAATTACTTTTTTTGATATTTTGTGGATTTTTTTCATTTTTTATAATGATTTTTCTCTGCTCTCAATGGTTTAATATATGATAGACTAAAATACTTAGGGCAAATTACCTGTTAGGATAGGGTTTATAGGTATCATGGATTGTGCAAAACCATTTGCAGTTGAATAATACTCCTTATATGTTAATATAGAAGCTTATTATCTCTCTAATATATATCACTTTGGCTGGGAATAAACTTGTCTGTAAAGAATATTATTGAGCAGAAAGCACATTTGATTCTAGCAGTCACGTTGGTCAATTCCCAGTGCAAAAAAAAGTCCAAGAGTCTGAATGTTTTTTGTTCAGACTTCTGAATAAGGGATGGAAAGAAACTTTTCATCAGCTCTTTAGCTCTCCAGAGTAGAAGTCTAAAGGTATCTTTTTGGTCCATGAATAGATTACCAAGAATTTATTTGACATTTAATGAATTCTGGGTGCCATGCAACATAGTGCACAGTATAGTCTGTGTCTTCAGAGCTTTCCTATTTATTTAAAAAATGGGTTTTTGGTGAAAGAATCAGGTGTACATTTAGCTGCATTAAAGTGAGACACTGTACAACCATGTGTCTGTCTATTGTGTTGCAAAGTGCAAATTCCTCATCTGGAATTTTATACTCCATAGAATGAGCACACCCTCTTTCAAAGTTTTTGGACCATTGTTTGTCCTGCGTATAGATTCCACCATAGTTTGATGGAGCTGTTTGTAATTAGTTAAAACTAATATTAGCCAGTTTTTCGAGTGCTCATCATGTGTCAGGTATTTTACAAGCATGAAATCATTTAAGCCTGACAATAATTCTACAAGGTAGTTACTACTATTACCCTTACTTTATAACCTGAAAAAAAAGAAAGGGGATAAAAGGGCAAAGCATGAAGATGTTGGGCAACTTGCCCAAGGTCATGGAACTAGAGGTTGGCATTGTCAGCAGGTGAACCTCAGCTGGCTGGTCCCAGGGCGTGCAGGTGTAATCGCAATGTTATGCCTCCTTCTTGCCTGCTCTTCAGCTTCTGACCTTGTGTTCTCGTTCCTCCTTACAATGCTTCCTTCCACCATTAAAACTTTTTCTTTTTATTGAATTCCTGTTCATCTTTGAAGGTTGTTCTCAAAAGGCACCTTTTCTTATTGACCATACACAATGTCCCCCTTCTGCTATTCTAAACTTCTCTATAACACTTTAACTCTTTTCAGCTATTTATTAAATTTTACCTTGTATTTTTGTAATATTTGCACGTATCTGCATTGGGAGATTATCAGCTTCTTGGCTGTCTCTTAATTCACTCATTTACTTATTCAACTGAATGAATGAATTCATTTATTCCTTCAACTCTGTCATTGCGCAAGTCTCTGCAGGACATGGAATTAGAGTTCTTGAGCACAAGAAAAAGCTTTTAGAGTAATTATAACAAATAATTACAATAGCAGTGGGGTCAGGACAATGACAATAAGGTGCAAATATGGGAAAACCAGGAGTTCAAACTGAAACTAGCTGGTGATTGGGGAGGTGAAAGACAAGAAAAACTTCTTAAGTTCTTGATATAGAGCTGAAAGCCTGGCATTGAAATGATTGGCGAAGAAATGGATGTTATAGTCCATAGTGCCACAGCACTGTGTTCCCGCATGTAGTAGGTGCTTAGCAAACATTGGCCGAATTTAATCAGATTAAAATCGTTTCCATTCATTGCCCTGTTTGTCATTTACATGTTCTCCTACCATGCGGACCCAGTGAGAACAACTTTGACGCTACTGATCAGAAAAGACTTTATAGAAATGAAAAGTTTCAGCTTTTTGTGAAGTTTGTTGAGCGATCTCACAATTGCACATCATGGCTAATAGTTTGGCAAATACTATGGGCTTTGTAGTCTTTATTTTCTTTAAAGCTCTCTATTTTTTTAGAGATTGTTAGATAAATACATGTCAGCACTCCACACAGAGTGTGCAGAACAGAACATTCAAGGATAAATCCTACCAACCTGAAGGGATAAAAGAATTTTTAAAAAGTCAACTTGCATTTCAGGTGGTTAGTCTGGGCAAAAAGAGAATAGAAACAGCTTTTATTTAGCCCATTCAATAATTCAAATCACTGGAGAACGGTAGTGGTGTCATCCCCAGGCAGCAAATTCTCTTATTTATTTTTAAAAATATTTTTTTTCTGCCAATGGTCTATTTCTACCATCTAATGAAAGCTGAGGATCGATTCTTCCCTGGTGAGTGCAGAGAGTTGGCCAAATGTGGCTGCATCACAGGTGACATATGTCAATACCTATGGAATTATAAAAATAGGCAGCCAGCATTGGCTCTGGTGTTTTAACATTAAAAAAATGTAGTATAAAGCTATGAGAACATGTGTGTTCTCTATGATCTTTGTACCAGGAAAGGTGTGATCGATATTTCCAGTCTAAAAGCACTCATGCTTTTTTTTTTTTGCAATATTGTGGAAAATTGAGTGTCTTTCATAGCAATTGTACGTATAAAATGTTTACTTGAAATTTACTTAAATAAATTTTCCTTAGCATAGTATTAAAGAAAAAGAACAGTGTTTTCCATAGCATATGCCCGCATTTGTGCTTTAATCCTAACAGCCTCATTTTCCAAAGGTTTATTTACATAAGTGCTTTCTCTGTAAATGTTACATTAGGAAAAAATACACACATTCACATAACCTTTTAAATCAACCACTGCTGGCAAAATGAATGGAGGAGACCCAAGAAATATGCCAAGAGTGGTTTGGAAATGTAGTTAGCCTTAATGCTGTTTGTAAAATTCATTTTAACTTTGATGCCTGATTGCATTGCAACACTTTTTCAAGATTCCATCTGGCACCCTAAGTGTAGTGGGTAATCTGTGCTGAAAAGGGAGTTTGGGAGGTGTTAAGTACATTGCCTCATGGGGATCTTGGACTAGGCTTTTTAGGCAGAGGTACTTTTAACCGATTAATATCTGGTGAATCTGACTTTGGTCTTCATTCTGTGCCCTGGAGACCTGCTTTTTTGGGTAGGATCTAACTTCACTACCTTTTTAGTGTATGATAATGAGACCAAAGGGCCCCCTTCTAACATGGTGAAAGGGATTGCCCTCAGATATTTAAACTCCTTTCACTTTCTAGATGCATTTTTTAAGATTTAGCCACATATGGTTTTATTTTATTATTTACTTATTTTTAAGAAGCCCTGTGCCCAGCGTGGAACCCAACACGGAGCTTGAACTCATGATCCTGAGATCAAGACCTGAGCTGAGATCAAAAGTTAGATGCTTAACCAACTGAGCCACCTAGGAGCCCTTCTACATGCACTTTTAAAGGAGCTAATGAAATTGACCAACTGTTTTGATCTTGAATGGGTAAAATCTACAAAGATAAAGCCAGAAAAACAAAAGTCAGACACATCCTAATAACTGAGGGAAATTTTTGATGAGTTCTTCAAATTTTGTTCAATTCTCAAACTTACTTTTATCATTCTGATGTCATATTTTCTAAATTCATTGGGTACATTTTTTCTTTGGTTTGGCACGGACCCAAATGTTGTAATTGTGAGACCACAAAACAAAGTAATTTGCTTTTTCTGTGTAAGTTCTGAATTATTTTTATAAATGTTTTACCTTAGAAACATAAATGTTTAAAATTGAGAGAGATACCAGCAAACCTTATTTTAGTCACTTTTAATGTTAACTTTCTAAGGACAATTTAAGAAAATTCTGTCTCTAGTATATCCTCCTACTGTCCTCCCTAGGGGGGCAAAATTCTTTCTCAAGATTACACTGCCATCTGTTTTCATTCGTTTGGTATTTGGTTGCAATTGTTTCACAGGGTATATTTTTGAATAATAATTAATAGAAGTAAATCAAACCTCTCAGAGAAATAATTCTCATATGTGGAATAACAAAACCAGATGAAAATATGACTGGAAATATCAAGTTTATTTTCAAAGTTAAGGACTGGAGAGTTTGCCTTGTGACCTTGATCAAGGTCAATAGGACTCATGTGAATAAGTCTTGGCAAAATGCTCCAAAATGCTATCCCCAGCAAGTATCTAAGGAAACTGGAACCAGGTAAAAAAGGTCAAGAAAACACAGGGCCATGAAAGAAAGAAAATCTCAGAAATCCATTCTTTGTAAAAGCTAGACTAACATGTTCTATTAAATCATTCAGTATTTTTGGCAGTATATTGGAAGTAAAATTTTATACTTTAGAGCAACCATGACTAATTCTTCTACCTGCTGTCCCTTGGTCTCTATATTTTTTCATTGGTGTTTTCTTTCTGTAGCTCTGCTGAATTCCTCTTGGGGGAAGACCAATGAAGAGTCCATTTTCTCGTTATTCAATATGGTCTAAAAATCTCATCAGCATGCTGATCTCACTTTGAAATCAATGGAGTCTCGGCCCCCTGAAGAGGTATTTAACTAAATGAGAAACAGCTCATGGGAAAATGACAGGGAAACCATTTTATCATACTAATGTACATTTCAAATCCAGATGTAAAAACTTGATGGACAATAGAAGGCAAAATTGTTTGACAAAGACCATGATGCAAAGAAACCTATTATATCAAGAATTAATTTAGTTCATGTAACAAATGTCTCAATTAGACAAAGGGGGGAATAAAAAGAGGCAAATGTTAATGTCATTAAGTTAATGTAATTAATGTTTAGGCAGGATGATTCAGCATAATTCAATACTTATTTGAACTCCTGAGCTAACAAGTTGTATACCAGGTTCTGTAATTTTTTATTGTCTATGACCAGAAACAACATTTTCAGAATTATAAATTGTACCTTTGAGTATATTACTGTATAGAAGTTTATATTATCTGTATTTTATCATAGAAGCATGATTGTTTCCGGGAATAATCAGAAATCTGGTTATTTCCTGGGAATATTATTTCCTTTGTAGGTCAGCTCAGTGGTAAGCCTCATTCCCCGGGGCTTCTCACTTTTTTCAACACTGGGAGTCTTGTCATTCTCCAAGACTTTCAAACTCACACAGAAACTTTTCAACATGAGAGTAGAACCATTTGCTATGCAGTCTGTATCCTTTCTATCATTTACTTTTCATTTACATTTATGTAAAGTTACATACATTTACATAAGTAAAAACATGGAAATTTTCATTCACATTTCAGGCATTTATTGAGGACAACCATTCCTATGTTAGAGTCATCCATCCTTTCACCTTCTATTTTCCTATGTGATGTCACTATATCAATCACCCCAAATATTTCAACTCTCGTGGCTTCTTATTCCTCTATGTCGACGTCTCTCCTCATATTTGTCCAGGGACTTACCTCCACAGCCCAATCCTGAACATTGCCCTCACCTGAAATGGATTAGAAGCATCATTTCTTTTCAGAAAACCTTACCAGCATTCCCTACACTCTTGTTCTTTGATCTTGTTGGGCCTTCAGTCCCTTGACATCCAACTTCATCTTCTATTCCTGGACTTACTTTAAGGTATTCCTTCCTTTTCTCAACATTCTTTTCACTTCAGGTGTCCTTTAGCTAATAGCCTCAGGTCCTTTGCTTCCCTGGCTTTGTACGTCATCCCTTAAAAATCTCTCTGCAAATCAAAAACCATTAAAAATTGCCTTCTACTTTCTTACACCTGTTAGAGTTTAAAATCGGAGGCAATTACACTTTAACAGCTGCTCTCTGATTTATTTCAACAACTATCCTGATCTTTCCATCTGTCATGCACTTTACTTTGTTCTCCTGCACACTTAGAGATAATCTTGACTTTTCTTTCTAAGAGAGAAGAGTATGAGCCACCAACATGACCTTTCTTTATTAACTCTCTGTCCTCTTACAAACATGTCTATGTCTGCCTCAAGCTTCGTTTTCTTTTCTTCAGTCTTTCTTCCTCTCTTTCCATCTTTTTCTTAAATATCAGTACTAAAAACAAACAAAAACAAAGATGTATCTCCAGATTACACCCCACTTTATATGGCACCAGTGTATCTTAACAAGTCTTGTGTGTGTGTGTCGCTAGTTAAGTCACTTAACCTGGTAAGTTCGGGTTCATCAATGTTCAGTGTTTGGCCAGTGTCACACTGCTCGTGGTAGAGCAGCAACCCATTTCAAGTCTTGTTACTTGTTATTTATCTTTTCATCTGCAATCTTCCAAATTAAATGTGCGCTCCCTATTCATTGTATCCATCACAGTGCTTAGCCCAGTACTTTTCTTGGCTTCATCCATGATAAAGTAATCACAGTGATTCATTGCTTTAAATTCTGCACTTAAAGGATATAATCACGTAACCTCTGCTCTTGGTGTCCAATTTAAAGAAATGTAACAGAAGATCCTTTTCAATGGCAGTCCAATGGAGGCTGGCATGATCTTTCGAATGCTTGAAAAGAGTAATGGTTTACATCACTGAACTATAAAATTGTACTGCCGACTCCTAATGACCTTCTTGACTGTCAAGATTTCCCTCTGGTTCTCCAAATGCCTGAAATTATAAAAGAAGAAAAATTTGAAATACTAAAATCATATTAGAAACTGCACCTGGAGAAAATGCTTCCAGGGGTCATAAAATCGCTAGGTTATGCAGATGAAACAATTTTATTTGAAAAAAATCATAAAGAGAACTTATGCCATGAATCAAAGTATCTAAAAAGAGATAGTAAAAAAACTACTGCATTTTTTTTCAATTTTCTATTCCATTTGGGACAAATATTTATCAGATACATTAAAGAAAAGTTTTTGTCAAAATAACTTTGGCATATACAATTGTGAAATTATTTGGAGTTGCTGCTTTTCAGTCATATTGTGGATATTGCTTTTGAGTATAGCAATAGAATAACATTTCTCTCACTTGAAGTATGAAAAGTAATTTTCCTACTTTACTTTTCTTTCCTACTATTTCTCGGATATTATTGCCCTTATGTCCCCTATAAGTGTCACATCTGATTGGATGCATTTCCATAAGCTTTTCTAGATTTTATTAAATGTGCATCTTTATTTTAGAGGATAGATGACAACAAAAAGATTAAATCCACATGTTAAATCCAGGTGCATCTGAAGAGACATACTTGAGTTTGAAGATATTAGTAGGGGAAAAGTTTTACCTGTCTTATTTACTGGAGTACTATTCAAGGGCATTACCTGTCATAAGAGAATGTAAAGAAAAGGAAACACATATCAGCATATGGGTTGGCTTTTAAAACCACCCATGCAGTTTGAACCAATTTACTACTTGCCTAATATGACATACACCATAATGAGAGAAATGCTAGAAATCCCAGCCATAAAACTGATGTCATTAAACCGTCATGGGCAGAACACCGTGCATCTTTGTCCTGTTAATGTGTATAATTAGAGACCCCTTGTTCATTTCATGGCAATTATAAAATTTTTTCCAATTGTACCAGTCACATCATTTGCATTCCTTCACATTCTGTAGTATCAGCTCATGAGATGTATTAAATGGGAATCACTCATTGTGATGTGAAAAAGGAGATCAGGAGATGAAACAAATGACTCTCTTTTGCTATCAGTTTGGGAAAACTGATGAAAGTGTTGGAAGGAAGCTGGCCAGATGGTAAAGTGTTTTATCAGAGACTAAATTACAGTGCGGTAGTTTGATATGTTCAGTAATACCTGCTAAAACATTAAAAGTGAGAGAGCAATAAAATGACATGTAACCTCAAAAACATTTGCCCATTCTAGGTTTGAGCATTCTTCTTTGAACTTACTCATTTTTGCTCTGGCAGAACTGGGGAAGGGGATATGGCTTTTCATGTAGTCATTGTGCCTTGAATTAGACTAATAGCTGGTTCCATTAGGTTTGTCAGTAGAAGTAGAATTTGCCAGTATCCTACTCTGTCACTTAAAAACTATTCTCTAGGGGGATTATGTGGCAGATGCAGGCTTATACATGTTAGAGTGAGTAACTCTTCACTGGAGTTTTATGGAAAGACTTTTTTGGCTTTCTGGGATGCATTTAGAACCCTCTTCTCTCTGTCAACTCTGTGAATTGTTTACTTGAAATTCATTCATTTAATAAGAACATAGGAGTGCCATTTGGAGAAAATCCTACCCACACCAACCCCTTCATCTTCGCCTAATTCTATTCCATTGGATCCCATTGAAAGAGAAAAATGAGAGGCTTCTTTGTGGATACAAACTCTCTTCTCACCCTACTTCCAGCCAGAGCCTCTCATTCCTTCCTAGGCCTCTACCTTCAGTGTCTGTCCTCATGGCACCCACATTGTCCTGCTGTAGCAAGAATTCCTCATCTTGATATCTGATCACCCTTGATCTCTGGTCACATTCCCTCTCCCCACTCCTTAGTGTCTGATCACCCTAGCCTGACCTCGGCAAGGATCCTATCAAGTCGATTTAGCCAGACTCTCCCCTTATCCTTGAAGTTTCCTATCAGTACCTTTCTATCCATTCACCACCACCCTACCACTTGGCTATGAATTTCTCCTGCCCATGCTGTATTTAGAATTGAACTCAGTTCTATGCTGAGGTCTCTTTCCTCCTGTTTTAACAGTTCTGAATGTGTTCTTACTACTTAAAAAAAAAAAAAAAACTAAAAAATTTATGAAAACAACTTTGCAAGTTATAGATAACTATTAGCAATGAGAAATAATTATTGTCATTATACACACCAATAAATTGTGTCAGGTGGAGACTCAGTTGATTTTTCTCACTCCCCACTCCCCAAATACTCCTGTGAAAAAGCCAGTATTAGGTCATTTGCAAGTTTATTTCAACATTTCTTTATTCTACATATGTTTGTAGTTCTTTGATTTCTTTTTTGATAGACAAATGAATTTTTATAAAGATTTATTTATTTTTGTGTGTGTGTGAGAGAGAGAGAGCACATGGGTGGAGGTAGGGACAGGGGAGAGAGAACCTCAAGCAGACTCCCTGCTGAGCACAGAACCTGATGTGTGGGGCTCTGTCCAAGGACCCTGAGATCGTGACCTGCTGAAACCAAGAGTTGGTTGCTCAACTGCCTGAGCCACTCAAGTGACCCAGACAGAAAGGTTTTCAAAGACCAGTCTCATATTGGGCGAGTCACATTACAAAAGCAGGTAGAAATTGAAGAAAATGATGGCAAATTAGATTATTTGTAATTGATCTCTCTTCTAATTTCTTGTACTTCTTAAGGTGAGTATGCCTTAGTTTTGGGGATAAAAACTAAATATTTGGTTTATAGTGCTCACTTCAGCAGCACATATACTAAAATTGGAACAACACAGAGAAGATTAGCCTGGCCCCTGAGCAAGGATGACATGCAAATTTGTGAAGTGTTCCATATTTTTCTGATGGTATCACAGGTGCAGACGTATGTCCAAACTCATCACATTGTATACATTAAATATGTGCAGGTGTTTGTGTATCAATTATACTTTAATAAAGCTATAAAAAAATCAGTACTTGTTATAAAAGTTGATCAAATCCAAATGTGATCTGTACCAGAGTTAATAGTATTATATGAACTTCAGCTTCCTGGTTTTGAAAATGTGTTATGCTAAAATAAAAAAAATATTTTAAAAATAAATATTTGGTTTATGGTGGGTATTTATTGGATGACAAACACTACATAATTATCATATAGGATAAATAACTCTCACTACATCTTACATTTTTTGGGAAGAAAAAAAATGTTGAATTTAATTCAAATCAACTCAGTTCATTTCAAATATGCCTCTACCGTGTCTTAGAGGTACTTTAATGAGAAAAGTTCTTGTTATCCAAGTTAAATATATTGTGTGTAGTTTTCTGAGGTTCTTATGGAAAACTATTGTATAATTATAAGGTACTTCCAAGATTTGTATGTAAACAATAATCAATTCTGGTTATTGCCAGAAGGTAGTGCCTTTTTAAAAAAAGTTGGTTTTCACCAATAACCTTACTCAGACATAGATATATTTAGGCTTTCATGTCAGTCCCTTAGCCTTCATTAGTACCAAGTATTTATGCATGATGGAGAACGTGTTGATATAGAGAAATGATGCATTCTGACTATTAAATTCAGGAAGACTACATTTGCAGGCATGGATTTTGAGGTGATGGTTTCATGCTCAACTGCAATTATTTAAAATTCTTTTAAGGAAGTTCTTATATTCATAATTACTTTGACTAAGTATAAACAATAGATAAATACTTTTCAAAGACAACATCACTAAACAATTTTTTATGACTTTTTTAGAGAAAAAGATATGTATGTTTCTTTTGCATATGTAATGCTGTAGTACCTTGAAATGGAAGAGACCATATATTAGTTAGTTAGGGCTGCTATAACAAAACACAGACTGGTTGGTTTAAAGAACAGAAATTTATTTTCTCACCATCCTGGAGGCTGGAAAGTCCAAGATCAAGGTGTCAGCAAATTCGGTGTCTAGTGAAGGTGTCCTGGCTTATAGACAGCTCCCTCTCACTATGTTCTCACGTGGCCTTCCTTGGAGTGCAAGGAAAGGTAGAGGAAGAGACAAAGACAGAGACAAAGGGAGGGAGAGAAAGAGAGTGTGAGCGAACTCTGGTGTCTATTGTTATAAATCCTATGAAATCAGGGACTCACTCTTATGCCCTCATTTAACCTTAATTATTTCCTTAGAAACCCTGTCTCTAGATATAGCCATGTTGGAGGTTAGGGCTTCAACATATGAATTTTAGGGGGATACAAGCATTCAGCTCATAACAGACCATATAGTTCAACTCTGATGAAAACTTTTGACTCTGCGTATAAGCATTTTGTTACAAACTAGAGAATGAATTATTCAATCTGAATAATATTTGCTTATACTAGCACAGTTACACCTTATAGAGAAACTGACTCTAGCTTCATGAAACCAACTTTAGTGCAAATATAAGACATATTTATATTCTGTTAATGAAATATGTTTCCATAGTGCAGTGCAATTGGTGAATTCTGATCTATTGTCTCATTAGTTTGAAATCAGACCCTTACATTGGAGTGAAAGTATAATATTCACTTACATTGCAGCTGTCCTGAAAAAAAGTTTACATTTTTCCATTTCTGTGACAAAACCCTTTGATTTTTACTGATAATCAAAATGAGACTCTAATAACAGCTTATTGTATTATAAAAGTAAGAAGTTAGTTACTAACTAAGTTCCAGTTGAAATCTATTGATTCATTGTGATTGTATCCTCCAAAATATCTACTATTCAGGTCCTATAGAAATGCAGTTATTATAGGCTATATGTCTGCCAAAGTGAGATTGTATCAACTGATATATTTTCACTCATATGTTACATTTAAAATTTCTCTCCAAGGTTTGTACATGAACCCACTGAATCATCACTTGGTTAACAATATCTGATACACTTCAGTGTCTTCTGGTTTATTATTTTCTCTTGTCTATGACATGAAGTGCAATGATTCAACTAAAGCCAAGTCACACCAACCTTCTTCTTTCTTACACTGTCACCTTGCCCAAGATTTATATCCAAGCAGAAATGAGAAAAAGAAGTGAGCCCCGGGGTTTGGGGGGCTGCTGGGGATCAAGTCCCGCATCAGGCTGATGACTGAGATGTATTTGATTATTACTATAAAATTGCTTACTCTTGGTACATTCTAAAAAAGTAAGAATGTTCTTTAGAAGTAAAACTTTCACTCTTTGCAGGTGACATGATACTATATATAGAAAACTCAGAAGACTCCACCATGAAACTAGTAGAGCTGATAAATGAATTCAGTAAGATCATGGGATAAAAACAATCAATATACAGAAATCCACTGCATTTTTATGCACTAATAATGAAGCAACATAAAGAGAAATCAAGAAAGCAACCCCATTTACTATTGTACCAAAAATAATAAAATACCAAGGGAGGTGAGGGACCTGTACTCTGAAAACTATAAAACATTGATGAAAGAAATTTGAGATGGCACAAATGGAAAGAGTCCATCCTCATGATTTGGAAAAACAAATATTTCTAAAATGTCCATACATTTTAAGTAATCTACAGATTTAACGCAATCCCTAACAAAGTACCATCATCATTTTTCACAGAACTAGAACAAATACTCATAAGATTTGTATGGAGCCACAAAGAAACCCTGAATAGCCAAAACAATCTTGAAAAAGAAAAACAAAGTTGGAGGTATTACAGTTACAGATTTCAAGTTATACTACAAAGCTGAAGTAATTAAAACAGTATAGTAATGGCACAAAAATAGACACATAGATCAAGGCAACAGGACAGAAAGCCCAGAAACAAATCCATGATTATATGGTCAATTAATCTTCGACAAAGGAGGCAAGAACATGCAGTGGGAAAAAAGAGTCACTTCAACAAATGGTTTTGGGAAAACTACCACTGTCTCATACCAGACACAAAATAAACTCAAAATGGGGTGGCTCAGCAGTTTAGCGCCTGCCTTCATGATCCTGGGGTTCCGGGATCGAGTCCCACATCAGGCTCCATGCATGGAGCCTGCTTCTCCCTCTGCCTGTGTCTCTGCCTCTCTCTCTATCTCTGTGTGTCTCTCATGAATATATAAAATCTTTAAAAAATAAAATAAAATAAGCTCAAAATGGATTGAAGACCTAAATGTTAGATCTGAAATCATAAAAAGCCTAGAAGAGGGTACAAGCAGTAATTTCTCTGACATCTATCACATCAGTATTTTCTTGACATGTCTCCTGAGGCAAGGGAAATTAAAGCAAAAGTAATTTTTTAGGACTACATCAAAATAAAAAGCTTCTGTACAGTGAAGGAAACAATTAACAAAACTAAAAGACAACCTATTAAAAGGAAGAAGATATTTGCAAATGGCATCTAATAAAGGGTTAGTATCCAAAATATATATAAAGAACTTACACAACTAAACTTTCAAAACACAAACTAATAAATGAGCACAAGATATGAACCGATATTTCTCCAAAGAAGACGTACAGGTGACCAACAGGCACATGAAAAGATGCTCAACATCACTCACCATCAGGGAAATACCTCACACCTGTGAAATGGCTAAAATCAAAAACACAAGAAACAAATGTTGGCAAGAATGTGGAGAAAAAGGAACTCTTATGCCTTGTTGGTGAGAATGCAGATTGGCACCGCCACTGTGGAAACCAGTATGGAGGTTGCTCAAAAAATTAAAAATAGAACTACCCTATGATCCAGTAATTGCACTACTGAGTATTTACCCAATAGTCAAATCACAGAAGCAGTGCAAGTGTCCGTTTTTAGATAAATGGAGAAAGAAGATGTGAAGTGATATATATATATATATATCTATATGAAATGGAATATTAGAATATTACTCCAGCATAGAAAAGAATGAAGTTTTGCCATTTGCAATGACATGGATGGGCTGGAGAGTACAATATGAAGTGAAACAAGTCAGCCAGAGAAAGACAAATACCATATGATTTCACTTATATGTGGAATTTAAGAAAGAAAATAAATTGAACAAAAGGAAAAAAAAAGAGAGAGAGAGAGACAAACCAAGGAACAGTTTTAACTATAGGGAACAAGCTTTTGGTTACCAGAGCAGGGGGTGTGGTGGGGGGGGAGGGATGGGTGAAAGAGGTAAAGGGGATTACCATGAGGAACACACTTACCATGAGGAGCATTGAGTAATGTATGGAATTGTTGAATCACTATAATGTACGCCTGAAACTAATATAACACTGTATGTTAATTATCCTGGACTTAAAAAACTTGAGAAAAAATAGAAATGTTCTTTATACTTTTAGCGTTCGGTGGTGATTGTTTTTCCTTAGGCATGTCTTTCCAAATGTCTCTCAGGTTCCTAGTATGGGTATCACTACATTACTGTTGTTTCTGTGGTCTGTTTTCTTTTTTCTTTCTATTTTTTCTTTTTTTTTTTTGTGGTCTGTTTTCTATTTCTTTTTGTTGAAGTGGGGTTAAATGCTGTTGCACAGTATGTGGAATTGAAGAGTCACATAAGCATGTCTGCCAATGATCTCGAAAGGCAGCATTCTCATTGAAGGTTTTGAAAATAGTTGAAGGACTTTCCTTCCCATTGTTTTCCCAGAAACTGACCATTAGAATGATTTTCAGAGTTACTTTCTTGACTTTAGAAAATACTCCTTTGTGGTCATCTAATAAATTACATGGACTCCTCTGCCTTTTGGCAATCTTCCCATAGTACGTCTATTGTTATGCTGATTTACAAAAGGGAACACATAAATTGATGCACATGGAGACCCCATTATTGTGGGGTTCTCGTGCAAATGTTATTTATTGGGAGCGGATCACTAGGAATTATAAGAAAAATAGTTGGTATTGACCCAGCTCCTGTAATTATCATACTCAGCCATTTAAATCACAGCTATATGCAGCCAAAGATCCACGAACACAATTCCCAGTAATATCATTGAAATTCAGCAGACAGACTTTGGAGCCAGACAAACCTGAATTTAAATTCCAGGTTCACCACACATAAACTTAATCTTCTGGAAGTCACTAACTTGTCTAAACTTCTGTTTCTTCATTGGAGGTTGATGAAATTAGAGATTATGTCTATAACCACCTAGTACAAGACCTGACAAAACTTTGAGAGTCAATAAGTTGTTAGTATCGTTTTTGGTTACACATCTGTGAGGATATAAGTCATTGCTTGTTCCTCATAAAGTATTAGAGATTACAGATTTAGTCTCTAGCTATGTATGGCTTTGTAGGAAATTTGCTCAGTGGTAAATATTTGTTAGTTTTTATAAGAGCAACGTGAAAATTTTAAATGTTTCAATACATTTGTATTTATGAAATATTATCCTATATAAATTGTAGCAAGTAGATTGCAAGGCAAAAGCGTAGGCATAGGACCCAGTTAGTCCAAATTCAGTGTGATGATAATTTGGGAAAAGGTGCTGGCAATCTGATGGAAAGGTGTAACTGGGTTGGAGAAGTATTTATGATAGATTCAAGAAGATCTGATGACAGAAAATAGGTTGTAGCAGGTAGGTTCAAAGAAAATTTCCAGATTTTTCACCTGTTTGTGCTCTCATTCAACACAAAAGAAAACAATAGAGTAAAATCAGACTTAGGGATAAAGTAAATTCAATGTTTTTAAAATTGATTCATAATTGGCATGCAATGAAGTGGACAGATACTAAATGTTCATTTTGACATGTTTTTACTATTTCCCGCACTAGTGCAATCATAGCATAATATAGAGGTGCCTGGGTGGTTCAGTGGGTTAAGTGTCTACCTTCGGCACAGCTCATGACCCTGGGGTCCTGGGATGGAGTCCTGAGTCGGGCTCCCTGCTCTGTAGGGCATCTGCTTCTCTTTCTGCCTGCCACTCTCCCTGCTTGCGCTCATTTTTTCTACCTCTGTCAAATAAATAAATAGATAAAATATTTTTTTTTAAAAAATCACAGCACAAAATAATGTGTGGAACATTTTCATTACCTCAGAAAATTCCCTCATGTCCCTTTCAAGTTGATTTCACCTCTCTTCTAGGCAGTGCTTTTATGAATTCTATTATCATCGATTGGTTTTGTGAATCCTCATACTGTGGATAAATGGTATCACGCTGAATGCATTTTCTGTGATGGGCTTTTCATTTTAACAAAATATTTTTGAGAACATTGTGTGTAGCTCATTCTTTTACATTGCTGAATAGTATTCCATTGTATGAAACTATCCCAATTTGTCCATTTTCCTATTGTCAGGCTCTTGGATGGTTTCTGGTTTGGACTATTATGGGTAAAATTGCTATATTCTTATACAAAGCTTCTTGAAGCCATTTGTATTTTAAGTTACTATCAAAGAATGGTATTGCTGGATTGTAGACTAGATGTATGCTTAATTTTAATAAGAAACTGGCAAACAGTTCTCCAAAATGTTTTCCATTTTATACTCTCAACAGTACTGTATGAGAGTTTACACTGTTCCACATTCTGTCCTGTATTTAGTGTATCTTGTTTATTTGCCATTCTAGTAGATGTGAACAGATGTCTGTGGTTTTCATTTTAATTTGTATGATTATGAATGATTATATTTCACGCAGGTATTTTGATCAACATTTGTCAAAAACAAAAACAAACAACCTTTTTTTCCCCCAATTGGCCAGATATTTGAGTCTATTTTTGGACTATCCTGTGCATGGATCTTACACGAATATCATACTGTCCCAGTTATTATAAGTTTTAAAATCAGTTTGTATAATTCCTTTAACTCTTTCATTTTTTTTCAGGAGGGTTTTCTAGATTTTTTACATTTATGTATGAGTTTTAGAATCTTCTCACCAATTTCTATGAGAAATCCTGTTGGGATTTTGTTGAATCCACAGAACAATTTAGAGACATGGACATCTCTAAAACATTGAGCCTTCCAATTCATAAAATGGCAAATCTCTCCCTTTATGCCACCATTAATTTCTTTAAACAGTGTTTTCTATTTTTCAGTACGCAGGTTGTGTATATCTTTCACCTGATTTAGTTGTAATACTTTTTATGTTGCTTTAATGGTATTGTTTATTGCTAGTAGATAGGAATGTAAATCATTTTTATATTTTTATTTTGAATCCTATGAGCTTGATCAATTCGTTTATTAGTTCTAGTCATTTTTTTGGTAGACTCTAGAATTTCACATATACATAAATCATGAAACTTTCAAATAAATATGGTTTACTTATTTCTAGGGTTTTTTTTGTCTTTTATTTATTCTTAGACATTTTTACCTGTACTGCACTGACTAGGACATCCACTACAATGCTGAATAGAAGTGGTGAGACAGTATCTCCGTCTATTCCCTATCTTGGAGGAAAGGGCTTAGTATTTCATTAGAAAATGTGATGTTAATATTAGGCTTTTCATAAATGCCCCTTATTGGGTGAAGGAAATTTTCTTCTATTCTTAATCTGAGTAGTTTTTTTTTAATCATGAATGAGTGTAGAATTTTGCCAAATGCTTTTTATGTTTCTTGAGAAATTCATGTCGCTTCATCTTTCCTCTCTTATTCTGATAGTGGATTGAGTTCTATTTATTTTTGAATGATACATTAACCTAAATTTCTGGGTTAAACTGTATTTGGCTATAACATAGTATCCTTTTTATGTATGACTGGATTGGATTCACTAATATTTTGTTATGGATTCTGTCATCTGTGCTTATTAGAGATATTGGCCTATATTTTTTCTTGTAATATTTTAACCATAAGCTTATTCTGGTTTATAAGATGGATTGGAAAATGCTCTCTCTTTTACTAATTTCTGAAAGTTTGTGTATGATAGCTATTTTTTCTTTCTTAAATGCTTGGTAGAACTTAATAGTGAAGCTGAGCCTACAGTTCTTTGTGGGAAAAATATAATATTAATTTCCTTAATAGGTATGGATCTCTTGCATTTCTATTTCTTTTTGTGTAAGTTGAAATTGTCCATTTCATCTAAGTTGTCAAATCACTGGCATAAAGTTACTAAAAATATTCTCATAATCATTTTAATAATTTCAGTATTTCTAATTACTTCCTCCTTTTCATTCCTGCTATTGTTAATTTGTGTTCTCTCTCCATGAAATACAGCGGGCTAACTTGTTAGTTTTCAAGAAGGGTAGAAGTCCTTCCAGCCTTTGACAGTAACTTGAGTAAATTTTTCAGCAGCCCCAAATTTGACTAATTTTAAATTAACAATAGTCATTTGCTATATTACCAGCTTTTTTCATTTGCCAGCTATCTCAATCCATTAATACTTGTACAGTATTTTTCAATTTCTTGGTGCAAATTAGTCTTCAGAGCTAATACTTGAAGAAGCTTCGTAAGTGCTAATTTCATTAATAACTGAAATTTAAATATACAGTATTTCTTTGCAGCTGAGAGGTACTTTGGTGGGTCCATGTTGACATTACTTGCACCATCAGGTAAAACTAGATTAAGTAATTTATTGAGCCATTAGGAATTATTGCCCATTAAGGCAACTCTTTTTGGAAATATAATAATGAATAAGGCACAGTTCCTGCCCTAAAAGAGCATACAATTGAGTATTGGGAAGGACAAGTTACTATGACATTATGGTTTACTCTAATAAGCAATGTGATAAAAATCGGCAAAAAGAACGTAAAAGAAGGTGATTCTAAGGGGAGATACCATAAACTAAATTCTGAGGAATAAGTAAGAGTTAGGTAATCTGTTCCCAGATTGCTGCCTTTCAGAGACTGCAAAAATGCAATCTATCATTAGTCACAGATGCTGTATTTGCAAATTTGCCTACTTGCTAAAATATATTTGTAATCCCCAAATCAATATTTGTGACATTTTTACAGTCATTTACAGATATGCACAGAGCAATGAATGATTTGAGTGGCCCAACGTCCATGTCCCTGTTCCCAGCTCTGCCATCCTGCATCAGCTCCCCTGGTGTAAGCAAGTATCTTTTTTCATGGCCTATTTGGTGCTCTATTTTCTGCATTTTTGTGCTTTTTTTGGTGGTGGTTTCACTGTTTAAAATAGCCCCAAGCATGATGTTGAAGGGCTTTCTAGTGTTTCTGAACACAAGAAGGCTGTGCTATGCCTTAGGGAGAAAATACAAGTGTTAGGTAAGCTTTGTTCAGGCATGAGTTATAGTGCTATTGGCTATGAGTTTAGTATTAATGAATCAACTACATATATCAACTACGTAAGTGCTTTTAAGCAGTAACACACATAAAGCAAAGTTATGTATTGATCGTTGGTTGAAAAGGTTGTGACCTGAAGCTCACAGGAGCCTAAGCCTGTGTTGCCTCTACAAGCCATTGCTCAGAATTCAATTGCTCCATTTTTGCAGTGACTTTATAGGACACGCTTACTACAGATAAAGAAAATTGACTATAAATGTCTTATGTTTTAAGTTACTAAGTTTTACCATCTGGGTTTCCCCAGCTATCCAAAAATAGAGCATTTTTATAAGAACTTTGGTAAGCTGAAGTGGCATGAAACAAAGAAGTAATTACCGTTCGTTTATATGGAAACATTTTTAGGCATTTCCAGACCTAAAAGACAACCTCTCTGATACCTTTAGCAAGTAGATTTTCCTGATACCTTAAGACACATCTTCTTAGTGAATTCATAAAATCAATTGAGATGAAGCACAAATGTTCACAGACCCAGTTCAAGGCTACTGAGTCTTGATGCTGAGATGCTGAGTGTAGTTCCTGGGGGAGGAGCTTGGTGGGGCTGCTGTGCTGCTCCAAGTGCACACTCCCTCTGTAATAGCCCACAGCAAGACACACACTGAATGCTACTTTCAATTTTTTTTTTTTCCATAAAAGCAAAAATCCTCTTTGGATTTATTTTGGTTAGCAAAAACAGGTAGTAATGCAAGTCTTTCATAAAAGCAAAGTGGCATAACGTGGACTTTTGATATCCATAATTGGTTATGCAGCAAAAGATAACTAATGTAACGTATAAAGTCCAATGATACAACCTTTTTATAATCTTAAAACTAAATCACATGGGAAAACATGTCTAATGGCTTACCTGAAATGTTTGGGGACAGAATAAATGCATACACTTGCAGGTGGATATTTACTCTGGAATCAGCATTGCTCTCTAAACTGTTTATTTGAAATTATTGTGTTTTAAGAGATTCTGAGCAGTTTTCTACTTGAAAGCAATTTAATGTACCAAGAGGTGGCCACATCAGATGCCATCGGACTTAACTTGGTTTTGAGGATCTCTTCTAGCAATGTGTTGTGGACAACATACCAATATTAGAAAATACCTGCTTTGTGGATTTAATGTTCTAAAGTCAGTTTGAAAAACAGATAAACAAGAGTATACTGGATATGTGGAGGAAAGAGTAAAACTTGACAACCTAAGATCTCTGATGGTTTGCATCCTCCACAACTACTTTATGCTTGTTTTAGCTTGTTAAGACAATAATTATTATTTAAGTTCTAGAAGAACTTTGCCTAGTTCTGATTAACACATAGAGGTGATGGGTGAGCCATTAGTGAAAGATTAAATTATTGGTTTTTTTTTTTTTTTTGGAAAGTCTCATTTAGTTTATAAAAGGGGCCGATTGTGTATAAAAATAGAAAATTGCTGAATTGGTCACAGGCATCCTTCTGAGATTAGATCAATGGCAGCTGCAAAACCACTGGGAGACACAAAAACAGCATTTTAGCCTTCACTAAAAAGACTTTGTGTCTCACTTTCATGTAGCTCTGGCCCATGCCTTGCTGCCAGCTCAGCTGTTAAATTACTGTGAGATTGAAGAACAAGTTGGGGCTAGTTCTATTGATAAGGAAAATAATTTAGGAAGTTCATGTGTTCATTCCCCAAAATGGTACTTTAAAAGGATAAAGAATAATAATCATAATGTTCAATTGTTCAATGTATACACAGATCTTAAGAGATATAAGAAAAGTAAAATGTTTTACCTGTGAAATTAAATATCTATTGAAAATTTTTAAAATTGTGCATCTTAGAAAGAACAATGATTCTGAAAATCAATAGGTTATCTGGCTTGGGAAAAATATAAAGGTACAAATAATGTATTTTAAAATTTTAACAGATAACTGAAACATTGTATATATCAGATCTTCCAGGATTCTTTTTTTTTAGGTCTTACTAATAGTCAGATTTTGGTGTTTGAGCACAGCAACAGGAATCTCGGCACTTACTCATATTCTTTGTAGTTTCTGATGTCGCTCTGAAAATCACAAGAGACATGACCTATTTGAAATTTAGTTTCTGCTTAGACACAAAGTCACAATTCTTGCTTTCATCTACCACAGGAATGGGAAGAAAGCATGGCCTGGGAAGAAATTAATCAAGTATTTTGCTTCTATTCCCTTCCCTGATATGACCTCTTGCCCTGTTCCACCAGGTCAATAATTCCCATGGGGGTGAGGGGTTATGGCAAACAGACCTCAAGACATTGGTTCAAAAAAACCAAAAAACCCAAAAACTAATGGCTACAAAAATAGCAAATTTTGGAACTGGAGAGGAGTTCCTATTAGGACTACCCATTTAAAATTTCCATGTTTTAAAAGTCTCAATAAACGCTCATATTCCTGAAAACCACAAAGTGGCTTAAATAAGATTTTATTTCCTTTAAGTAATCCACAAGGAGCCTGAAATATAACTACATTCTAATGTATTATACCTTAATAGATGCAAATTATTATTGAAATTGACTGTAGTTGTATTTTATTTTATTTTTTCATAGAATTACATTCAATCTAGCCTTTAGTCTACCCTGCTGGAAATTTTCTTCACTAGAAAATCTATTAGAAACTTTGATCTCTTGTTGAATTTACCCAATAACCAGTTCAGTTCACTGATCTGATTCTAAAATCTAAGCATATGAAAAGACTGGAATAATTGGTTTCCTTGAATTACACAGATTCATACGGATAGAATCTTTGGAAGAAACAGGAAAGCTGAAAATACTGCGAAAAGATTTCCTTCATTGGTTTCTTTGTGCTAGAAAGAACAATAAATTAGTTTTTATCTCTGAAACAAAATATTACCAATAAAAGATAATGAAATAATATGTTTTACTATAAAGATGTTTAATTTACATATCTGAAATAGTTACTTAAATCAAATTAAATCAATTAAGCAATTGAATATTTATGTTTTAGGGATAAAACTTGATGAAGTTTTTAAATTAATAAGCTATTTATGTTTTTATCTTTTTATTTTCTTAAAATATTGTATTTATTTATTTGATAGAGAAAGTGCATAAGCAGGGGGAAGGGTAGAGGGAGAGGGAGAGTCCTGAGCAGGGGGCCTGATGTGGGGCTCAATCCCAGGACCCCAGGATCATGACCTAAGCCGAGGGCAGACACTTAACCAACTGAGCCACTCAAGCACCCCTCTATTTCTGTTTTTAGAATAGTTTTAGGTTCACAGCAAGGTTGAGTGGAAGGAACAGAGAGCTCCACATACTTCTCCTGTCCTCATACCCACAATCTCCCCCACTATTTATATCCTGCCCCATATGGTACATTTATTACAGTCGTCCAAGCTATGCTGACACATTATCAGCCAAGGTCTATGGTTTGCATTATAACAGGGCAAACATTTTCCTAAACAGGTATATTTAACATAGGTATATTCACATACACATCTTTATTCACACGATATCCAAAAAATTTTAAAATTGTCCTCTCATTATAAAATTGTAACAAAGACTGGACAGTGTTTTGATTACTCTGGATGTAGTTCAGTGTAGATGTAGTTCAGTGTAAACACAACTTTGGAAGTCATCCAGAGGTTGTGACAGTATCTTCTAAATAGTTAGATATTCTTTCATTAAAGGTACCATGTACTCTTAGAGGGATCTTGTGAGGAGTATAGGACCAGTGCAAGACAGGGACCTGAGAGGGTATCTTTCCGTATTGAAGATTGAAATGGTCTTGCCTCTCTTTGACCTTATCTTTTGCAATGGAGTGGTGGTGGGAAGGAGGATCTGGAAACTGTGCCTTATATGTGATGAGACATCTTGAAACAACTATTGTTTGCTTGTGTTCTGATTCCCTGTTCATATTACTTAAAGCTATGGTAATCAGTATTGGGTAATATTGTGTGTCAGAAATCTTTTAGTTAATTCCTAATCTAGGACTAATTGATACTGACCCTGTGGTCATTGTAGCAGGTCCTTGAATCATGCTGTCCCCTGCACCATGCATGTTGAAATTTTAATGTCCAGTAGGACAGTATTAGGAAATAGGAGGTGATGAGGCCATTAGTGTGGAGCCATCATGAATGGGATTAGTGTCCTTAACAAGAGATCTCGGAGCTCTCTCTATGAGACAACACGTCAGGTAAGTTGCCATCTACAAACCAGAAAGCAGATCCTCACAACACATCAGACATATTGGTGCTTTGATCCTGGACTTCCCAGCCTCCAGAACTGGGAAAAATAAATATTTATTGTTAAAGCCACCAGCCTGTGGTATTTTTGTTACAGCAGTCCCCCCAAACTAGGACTTTCTGCCTACATAAACAACCAGTATTTCTAGATCAAATTTCTATTTTAAAACCTTGAACTGCAACCTTCAGCCAAGCTTATATAACTTCTTCCATGCTCAATGGATGTTTTATAAATGTAGTAACACAATGTACATTAGTGGTGAGGCAAGTAGGTTTGGAATCCCATACATCTGGGCTTTAATCAGAGCTCCTCTATTAACTGTGCTACCTGGAGAAAATTGCTGAAAACACTCTGGTTCTCAATTTAGCCATAGAATGATTTCTACTTGATAGATTATAATGTAAATAAGTTATTTATAGGCTAAATGAAAGCATGGATACCACCTTGCATAGTTAATATTAAAAAGTAGATATTCCATAAAAGTTATTTTCCCTTTATTCCATCTTTTAGGTTATTAGTTTATTTTTTAATAATTGTGCTTATAGTGCAATGAAAGAGCCGTGTGGGCAGTGCATTTATGATGATTTTATAGCATATCTATAAAATATAAATAATGATAATATAAAATGCCTTAATATGACATCATAAGGGGATATCTTGCTATCTTAATATTACTACTACAATTACCTCAGTCATTCCACAGGGCCTCTATTTTACGACAGATTTCAGACAGCTCATGTTTCAAGAATGAATGGGGTGATTTTCCTGCCTTTCATGCAATTTTGACAATTGAAATACAGCACTATAATTTTTCAAACTATACATATCTACTCTTGATGGTATTTTCAAAAATTTCTGAGTTGCCTTTCTATATATTCAGAACACGATTTGATTTCTGATATGAGATGTAAATTCTTCCACTTTGGCCCCCAGGATACTGAAAATTGACAGGTATGAGAAGCTGTGTTCCCAGAGACTTGGTGAGTTTAAATGAAAGAACGAAGTTATTTTTTTGGCCAGTTGCCACTTTACTCCATCACTATAACTGAATTAATCCCCAAAAAGGATCATAGTTTTGATTTTGAGTGGAAAAAATTTTAAAAGCAGTAACTTTGTACATAGCACTTCTTTACATTTCATGTGTTCCTTTAAAAAATTTTTCTCATGGAAATTTTAAACATAAAAAATAGAAAGAAAAGTATGATGAATCCCCAAGTACTATCACCAAACTTCAAGAATTTCATTTTACTATCTCATTTTATCTCTCTCCTCTACTTTTTTCTTTCTTCCTGGAGTATTTTAAACAAATCCTAGTAAAGGACTTAAAAAAAAAAAAAAAAAAAAAAACCAATGGCGGTGCCATTATCATGAACCAACACAATTAAAAATTATTTATGTCCTCCAATATCCAATCTGTATTTATATTTTTCATATTTTCCCCAAATAATCTGTTTGAATTTTTTGTTCAAAGAGATATCAAGGGATGCCTGGGTGCCTCAACAATTTAGCACCTGCCTTTGGCCTGGGGCCTGATTCTGGAGTCCTGGGGTCGAGTCCTACACCAGGCTCCCTGCATGGAGCCTGCTTCTCCCTCTGCCTGTGTCTCTGTCTCTGTCTCTCTCTCTCTCTCTCTCTCTCTGTCTCTCATGAATAAATAAATAAAATCTTTCAAAAAAAACAAAACAATACAAAAAAAAACAAAAAACAAAAAACCTCCCCCCAAACCAAAGAGATATCAAAACAGGTTTTACAGGTTGTATTTGGTGTCTACCTCATAGGCTTCATAGACTATAACCTCTTTTCCTTTCAGTTTTTTCATTTTAAAATTACATTACATTAAATTGAATGAATTTTTTTTTCTGTCTTCAAATTGTCTCTCTGTATAGAAAGTAAGTAAAAATCTTCTAAGGATTATTTTTTCCACAAGAAGTATGTAATCACTGGGAACACAAAATATTAGGATTTTTTGTAAGCTAAAGCTATTTATTTATTTATTTATTTATTTATTTATTTATTTATTTATTATTTATTTATAAAAGATGTATTTATTTATTCCTGACAGAGAGAGAGGGAGAGAGAGCGAGAGAGAGAGGCAGAGACATAGGCAGAGAGAGAAGTAGCTTCTTGCAGGAGCCCGATGTGGGACTCGATCCCTGGGACCCAGGATCACGACCTGAGCCAAGGCAGACACCCCAAACCCTGAGTCACACAGGTGTCCCCCGTTCATTTATTTAAAAGGCAGTTTTGGGTGCCATGTGCCAGGTAGTGTGCAATGTAACTAGGAAAGAATGTTGAACAAAACAGATACAATTACTGCTCTTCTGAAGTTAAGTGTTTTGCGGGAAATAAAGACATGAAATCAGAAGTTAATATGCAGTGTGTAATAGAAGTTCAGGGCACCGGGGGAACAAATGAAGGAGAACCTGACCCAGTCTAGGAGGCAGGGGCATGGGATGGGGAGTGGGTTGGGGCTGAAGGTGTCCCCCTCTAAATTCATATGTTGAAACCCTAATCTCCAATGGGACTATAACTGGAGATAGAGCTTTTAAGGATGTAAGATGAAGTAAGGTCTAAGGCTGGGGCCCTAATCTATAGGACAGATTTTCCTACAAGAAGAGGAAGAGATACCAGAGCTAGCTCTCCCTCTGGGAGTGTGTGCAGAGAAAAGGTCATGTGAGGACACAGCAAGAAGATACCGTCTACATACTGAGGGGAGATTGCTCCCTAAAAGCAAACTCTGCTGGCACCTTGTTCTTGGAACTCCACATTCCAGAACTGTGAGAAAACAAAATTTCTGTTGTCTAAGCCACCCAGTGTGTGATGTTTTAGTATACCAACCCGGATAGACTAATACAAGGAATTAACGGTTAGAAAGCAGCAAACGAAGTCTTTTCTTACCTTCAACCCCGAAGTGAGTTGAATTCCTTAATTCATTCATCAACAATACTGATTATGAATCTACTATACCAAGGGTTAGGCTAGGGTGTGTGTTGGTGGAACATACAAACATCCTGCCCTCGTGAGATGTATTATCTGATGGGCCATGTAGACCTTAAGCCCATGGTATCAGCTATAAATTCATCATTATAGAATACACTGAATCCAGTGAAGGGGAAGGGGAGAGTCCTAGGACAGAAATAATGGGTAGCTGTGTGGATGGGAAAGGGTGGGCGCATGGGGGGTGGTGATGAGGAGTATTCGCAGGGCTGAGGGGACATCTTAAAGAAGAAGGGGCATTTAAAATAGAGCTTGAAGGGGCAGCTGGGTGGCTCAGTTGGTTAAGTGTCTGCCTTCGGCTCGGATCACGATCCCAGGGTCCTGGGATGGAGACCCACATCGGGCTCTCTGCTCAGTGTGGGGAGTCTGCTTCTCCCTCTCCCTCTGTGCTCTCTCTCAAATAAATAAATAAAATCTTAAAAAAAAATAGAGTCTGAAAAAAGAGTGGGAATTCAGGGAAGTTTCAGAGAAAGAGTATTTCAAGTCTGAGGACAGAATAAACCTTGATACATTTGAGAAACAGAGACAGAAAGTGTGTGTGGAGCATGTGACAACAAGAGAGCAAAGAGCTGGGAGATGAGTCTGGAAGGAGGTGGGGAGCCAGACCCTGCAAGGCCTAGGCAGTCATGCTTCCAATGTGATGCACAATACACTGGGAGACAGTGAAGGGTAGAAAGCAGGAACCTGCCTGTCTAATGGAGGAATTCAGAAAACCATTCAGGCTGCTACATGGAGAATCATGTCCAAACACGCAAAAGCAAGCACAGGATTATAGGAATGAAAGCGGAGGGCAGGGTAAATGACCAGAGCAGCTCAGCTCTTGGCGGAAGCTGAGGATAAAAGATGCCTGTCTTGTTCACCATTGTCGTTGGACCAGCTGCAACTTCGGCCCCCAAGCACCTAAAACATGGCTAGAGACAAACCACCCCATCCTGACTGGTCCAACTTTATATTTATGGCTATAACCTCAAGTCAGCCTTTAGCTTCCTGCAAACTCAACTGCATTTCTCTGGGCATCAGTTTTTCACTCTCCTGGATCAGGGATCTGCAAACTATCTCCTGTGAGCAAAGCCCAGCTCTGTGTGATTTTGAAAATAAGATTTTCCTGAAACACAGCCATGCGTATTTGGTTATGTATTGTCCGTGGCTGTCTTTACACTACAACACAGACGTTGAGTTGAGTAGCTGTACGGAGACTGAATCATCCACAGAACCCACAGTACTTAATATCTGATTCTTTGTTAACAAAACTTTGCTGATCTCTGTTTTAGGGGGCTATGACATACATTCATCTCTGTCTCCAAAGTTTAACCCTCTTTCCCCTCAGTTGAAAACCTTCCTTTCTGTTTCAAAATGAGGATACAGAAATGCATAGGAAAAATGTCACATTCTTCCAACACCAAATATGTATCTTCTTTCAGCCACCATCCAGTTTCCCCGTTCTCTGTTTTCCTTCCATCTTGTTGACCCTGATGAGTATCTGAAGGAGTTATCTACATTTACTATCTGTGCTTCTACTTCTTCCATTCTGTAACTAGGTGTTTTAATAAGAATGTTCTTGTTAAGGACAGTCAAACCCGTTTCTCACCCAATTTATTGGTCAATTCTAACTTGCCTTGTAAAAAGCACTTGTAAGAATTAGTCATTTCCTCTCTCTTGAAGACCTTTCTTACTGTCTTGAAACCTGTTGATTATTCTCTTACTTCACTGACTTCTGATCTTCTTTGTCCTTTTCCAGAATTTATTTCTCTTCCCATCTTATTTTTTTTAAGATTTTATTTATTTACGAGAGAGAGAGAGAGAGAGAGAGAGAGAGAGAACAAGAGTGAGGAGAGGGAATGATTCAGGGGGAGGGGCAGAGGGAGAGGGAGAGGAAGAAGCCAACTCTCCACTGAGCAGGGAGCCAGACAAGAGGCTTGATTCCAGGACCCTGGGATCATGACCTGAGCTGAAGGAAGATGCTTAACCGACTGAGCCACCCCGGGCGCCCCCTTCCTATCTTCTAGACATCATTGCCCCAAGACTTAGTGCTCTCTCCTCCCCCTCTATATACACACAATATTAGTGCTCTTACCCACTCTCTTACAGGAAGTGCCATCTCTATATTGATGATTCTTACATTAATACACATCTTTGAATTCCAGATTTATATTTCTCTGCCAGACTGCCTGGTTGATATTATAAATTAAATTTTTCCAAATACAGACTTTTAATTTCCTCGTAAAATCTACTGTTCCTTATTTTGGTGAAAGGCACTTCCCTCCAGTCTTCTGTTTGCTTGGACTAAAAGCTCTAATTTTTTGGGCAGGGGGGTTCTCTCTTTCCCTTGTTTACTAAACTCAATTCATTAGCATATCCTAACAGATTTGTTTGAAATGTATGTACAATTCAACCTACTTCTTGATACCTCTAGTTCTATCACTTTATGTAGGCCAACGTTATCTTACCTGGATTGTTAAAATACCCTCTGAGATGATCTCTCTGCTACTAACCTTGGTTATTTTATTCACACAGCAACCAAAGTGATACTATTTAAATACTCAAAACTCTCCAGAGACTCCATGGGCGCCCACCCATATTAACACCAAATCCTTCCCTTGTTCAATGTAGTCACAACAGGAAACAAATGGCATATTCAAATTCACAATTTTTGGAAATAATCAAGGGTCTGTTTACAAAGCCATTACCAGAACTCGGAGACAGAGGGTGACCCGTCAGGAGCCATGGCTTCAGGGGCAAAGCCAGACCAAGGCAGTGAAACACAGAGAGAGCTGGAGGATTAAAAACCTTACCTTTATTTCTTTTCTCCTCTAATTTCCTCTTCATACCTTTTATTGGCTAAATCCTACCAGAAGCCAAAGGGCAAGGCAGCCCATTGATGTGGTCCATAAAAGGGCACAGATAAGGGTGTAGAAGATTGGGGAATATATCTGAGGAACAAATAGAAAGTATCCAATTTATGAGGCCTTATAAAGCTGTCCTGGAGTTGCCCTACTCCTTTCTACCTATTTTTCTACTTATTCTACCTAACAATATTTTCCTTGTGAACACTGGCCTGCATCCTGCATCCTTTTTTCCCCACTAAAAAAGTATACTTCTTTTTTGAACCTTCTGCTTCTGTTCCCTCCTCTGCTTGGCACTTTTTTCCACTTCCTGTTTTAAGGTCATTCCATCAGAGAAAATTTCCCTGACTAGTCTGTATAAAAATACAACCCATTCATAACACTATTGCCCCACCCAGATTTTTTTAGTAGTATTTTTACCTCCCAACATGTTATATACTTATTTGGTTTTTGCTCTCCCCTACTCCCAACCACTGAAATGCAAACATTTTGAAGAAAGGACTAAGTCTAATTTATTCATTGCTGAATCCCTAGAATCAGAGAAGTACTTGATATGTAGTAGGTATACAGTTGATTCAGGGTAGTTATGTTCCGTAAAGTTATTGTGAACATGAATTAGTGAATACTGAGTCATTGTTAACTGAGGAGTTACAGGGTTATGTCTTTGACAGCCTCTGATCCCAACATTTTTTGTCAACGTTTTGATCAATACATAATTTTGTTTTATCAGGCTCCTTGCTCAGCAGGGAGACTACTTCTCTCTCTCCCTCTACCCCTCCCCCTGCTTATGCTCTTTCTGTCAAATACATAAATAAAATCTTTAAAAAAAGACATGTTTAATATATGGTATTTATTTATACTAAAACACTAGATGAGAAGTGTTTAAAAATTTTTCTGACTCTGGGTAGCCATAAATTTCTTTGCCTTTCAGTCCCACAAAGATGCTCTTTTTCACACTTAAAAAAAAATAAGTCATCATCTCATGAATTCACAAGTGTAGCTGCTTTTTCACATCTTTCAGATAGTAACTAAAAAAAACCAAATTATTTGTAATACCCAAATGTTTATCATTAGTAGAAGAGATAAATGAATCCTGTTATATTTACATAATTGAATACAGCATTGATAAAAATTGAATTAATACTACATGCTACAATTGGGTTGTTTCTCACGGTCAAAATGAAAAAAGTCAGACACGACAGGCTACCTATTGTGAAATATCATTCAGATAGACTTTGAGAACAGTGACAAGTATACCATGATAGGAATTTGGGTAGGTAATCAACAGGGAGTTGGGGGATGTGAGATTTCCCAAACACATTTCTGTCCCACCCATTTTATAGTTTTATGCAACAGCAAGAAGGAGCTTTGAATAACGCGACATGGTGATATGTGTGTCTTGGTCTGGGTGGTGGCTAGGAAGTTGTATTCAACTAATAAACGTTTATTGATCTGTACACTTAATGTTTGCATACTTTATGTAGTGTGAATATTATGCTTCAATGAAAAAGTTAAAATAAAATATAGAGAAAGGAAAAAGTGACTCAAAAATCTTATACACAGGGGCACCTGGGTGGCTCAGTGGTTGAGCGCCGGCCTTTGGCTCAGGGTGTGATCCTGGGGTCCTGGGATCAAGTCCCACATTGGGCTCCCAGCAGGGAGCCTACTTCTCCCTCTGCCTCTCTCTCTGTGTCTCTCATGAATAAATAAGATCTTAAAAAAAATCTTATATACATTCAAGTTGACATTTAAGTGCATGAGAAATAATAAGCATCTTGAAATATATACATCTATCTCTGTTTCTATTTCTATCTCTGCCTCTATTTCTTATCTCTACCCCCCATTTCTCTTTAATGGCTAAATCTATTTTCAGAGATATTTCACAGGTTTAAATACCTAACTTGACTAAAAATAAATTATCAACTCAAGACAAAGAAAGCTGAAATTAGTCCAGAGAGAGCAAAGGAAATCACAAAAGGAAAAAAACAAAAATTAATAAATTAGAAAACAGAAAAAAGAGGAGAGTGCTAAATGTATTCCAGAAATAGTCCTTTGAAAAAGTAAAATAAATTGTGACTGCCTGAAAGACTCCACAAAAAAATGCTACAATTGATACAGGAATTCAGTAATGTTATAGGATATAAAACCAACTCACAGAAGTCTATGGCATTTCTGTACACCAATAATGAAGCAGCAGAAAGAGAAATCAAGGAATTGATCCCACTTACAATTGCACCAAAAACCATAAGATACCTAGGAATAAACCTGACCCAAAGGTAAAAGATCTTTACTATGAAAACTATAAAACACAGATGAAAAAAATTAAAGATAGAAATTGAATTGAATAGAATTGAGACAATTGAAAATAGAAATTCCATGCTCATGGATTAGAACAAACATTGTTAAAATGTATATACTACCCAGAACAATCTATACATTCAGTGCAATCCCTATCAAAATAACACCAACATTTTTCACAGAGCTGGAACAAACAATCCTAAAATTTATATGGAACCACAAAAGATTCTGAACAGCTAAAGCAGCTTTGCTGGAGACATCACAATTCTGGACTTCAAGCTGTATTATAAAGCTGTAGTGATCAAGACAGTGTGGTACTGGCACGGAAACAGACACATAGATCAATGGAACCGAATAGAGAACCTAGAAATAAACCCGCAACGCTATGGTCAACCAATCTTTGACAGAGCAGGAAAGAATATCCAATGGAAAATGACAGTTTCTTCAACAAATTGTGTTAGGAAAATTCGACAGCCACATGAGGAAGAATGAAACGGCCATTTCCTCACACCATTCACAAAAATAGACTCAAAATGGATGAAAGACCTAAGTATGAGACAGGAATCAATCAAAATCCCAAAGGAGAACATAGGCAGCAATCTCTTTGACATCATCTATAGCAACTTCTACATCTCCAGAGGCAAAGGAGACAAAAGCAAAAATGAACTATTAGGACTCCATCAAGATAAAGAACTTCTGCACAGCAAAGGAAACAATGAACAAAAAAACCAAAAGGCTACCTTTGGAATGGGAGAAGATATTTGCAAATGGCATATCTGATAAAGAGCTAGTGCCTAAAATGTATAAGGAACTTATCAAACTCAACACGCCAAAACCAAAAAAATCCAGTTAAAAAAGGTGCAGAAGCCATGAACAGATATTTCTCCAAAGACATCCAGATGGCTAACAGACACATGAAACAATGCTCACCATCACTCACCATCAGGGAAGCAGAAATCAAAACTACAATGAGATATCACCTCTGACGCCTGTCAAAATGGCTAAAATTAAAATTAACTCAGGAAACAACAGGTGTTGGTGAGGATACGGAAGAAGGAGAACCTTATTACACTGTTGGTGGGAATGCAAACTGGTGCAGCTGCTTTGGAAAACAGTATGGAGGTTCCTCAAAAAGTTAAAAATAGAGCTACCCCGCCACCCAGCAGTTGCACTACTATGTATTTATCCAAAGGATGCAAAAATACTTATTCAAGGGATACATGCACTCTGATGTTTATAGCAGCATTATCACCAGTAGTCAAATTATGAAAAAGGCCCAAATGTCCATTTTAAGTGGCCTTTGAGGTTCTAACTGAGCAGTTTGACTATGAACTCATTGAACGATTTCAGTACATCTTATAGTGATGATGTAAGAGAAGTAAAAGCGATCCAATGAAGGAGATTTTTTTTATTTTATTTTATTTTTTATTTTTTTTTAATTCATGAAAGACACAGAGAGAGAGAGGCAGAGACACAGGCAGAGGGAGAAGCAGGTTCCATGCAGGGAGCCTGATGTGGGACTCGATCCCGGGTCTCCAGGATCACGCCCTGGGCCAAAGGCAGACTCTCAATCACTGAGCCACCCAGGTGTCCCTGAAGGAGAATATTAACCCGAGAGGTACTTTTCAAAGAACCACACTTGGTCTGACCCATTTCATGAGGAGGACTTATGGCTGATATAGAAATATTGAACCTTTAAACTCTGAACACTTAACCTTCAAATATCTTTTGAAGGATCTATCCTGGTAGAGATATATCTGTATATAGATATAGGTACAGACAGAGATACAAAACATATTCTTTTCATAAAGCATTATTAATCTGTGATCCTCCATATTTACCCAAGTCAACTAATGCTTTTATGATGAAGAAATTGAGGGGGTTACTTTTATACACTTGTCCACAGATTTTAGAGTGAAGATATTTTCTTATGTAAGATGGGAAACATTAATATCACCGCGTAATTAGAATATAATTCTCCATTCAACATAAATGTAGTATGAATTCTTGAAATGCAAAACCAGGAAATGGTACTAATTATGTTAAATATCAAGTAGCAGTGAAGTGTTTGCTTTTGTATCTGTTTGTTTTCTGCATATGAAATGAGTTGATTAACTAACCTGAGGTTATATGGTTTTCATACAGTTGAATAGATCTTGAGATGAACTGCTGTGCATTTAAAATTATGCTCTTTTATCTCCCTTGAGTGCAGAGCTGAAGAGATCCCTCCAGTCCAAGCCTGGCTTGAGCTGAGAATTATCTGGCAAAAGTATGAAATGGAATTTAGGTAGGCTACTACGTAAAACAACAACAACAACCCCCCCTCCCCTCCACAAAAACCGGTCTTAGTTACATTCTGCATGAGTAAGAAAACGTATGATGAAACTCACTTATTTCTCCAAAACTTGAAAAAGTTGTAGAAAGAAGGTAATTTCAGCTTTCAAATTGGATATATTTTCTTAACCTAATGAGACTGGGTTTTAGATCAAGGTCAGTGATTTCTACTTTACTTTTCACTCACATCCCAGTTTTTCCAAGCATGATTGTGGCCGTCCATCAGAAATATCCTTTCTTATTTAGAACTATAAATCGTCCCTTTCTGAAGTTAAGTTCTAAAAAATAAAATACGACTCCAGAATTATAAGCATGTTCAATTCTACTTAATGAAATATGAAGAATAGGTCTAAATAATGGATGTGCTTTTGTTTCCCTGAAGAACACGTGCAAATGTGAAAGCCATACTTACATTAAAATGCCTAAATACTCTATATTGTAGATTCAATTATGAAAACACTATGTATCACATATGCTAATATAATGAGATCCAATAATTAATGAGGTAAAATAGTACCTCCTCTAATGCAGTTTTTGTTTCCACAAACACCCCTGAAAAGTAGAAAATATTGCAGTTAGGTAAGATTTAAAAGAATGACCTTCCACTACGTGGCAATATCAGGTTTTTTTTTTGTAATATATCTATTTTGTCAATTCTGTCTTCCTTTAATTGATACTCTCCATTTTCAGGAGCAAATCAAACTAGCTTCTTATTTCATGATTATTAATACTATGAAGAATTTCCTAAAGATCTATTAGTTTTTCATGCTAAGGTTCTGAAGCTTTTATGTTTATGAATGTTCCCCAAACCAATAGTCTGTCTAATGTATTATCCATCATGTACTTCTCAAGAAACTGATGATAACAAATTAAAATTTACTTACAAACCCTAGAGAAGAAAAAAAAGAAAAAAAACAGACTACCTTATTTTAATGTGAAGTTCACTGTAAATACTCTAAATTCACCTTAAAAAGGAATATTTAGCCAAAACCATTTTGGAACTTAACTGGAATAAATTTTTAGAGTCAATATAGATATTTTTAGAGTCAATATAGATCTACAATTGCAGGGAAAGCAGATGTTGCTTGGCTTTAGCCAAATTACTTCCATTATTATCTGAATAGTAAATATATCTATAATATTTGTATTTTTGAACAAATTTCCAGTCTCAGTGATCTGATTCTGCAATTATTAGTATATCTTAGAGACTAAAAAAACAAGAAAATTATACTTTTATTCCAATAGTGGTTTTACATAAATTAAGGTTGTATAATAACCTAGCAAAAAATTATGGAAATCGAGGGGCCATTGAAATCGTAACAAAATTTGTTTAGATGATTTCTAGCCCACTGACTAATTTGATTCTTCCAGAAATCCTGGGGGGGGGGGGGTAATAAGTAATAAAACAAACACAGCAGCACATATCAACACTTGCTTTCTTCCAGGCTCTATGCCAAGAGTTCACCTGCTTTTTCTCATCAATTCTTTCAACAACGTGGTGATTATTATCCCCAACTCACAGATGTTGAGACTGAGGCACATAGAAGTTAACAAATATGATTAAGTTTGCAGGCAAAGCAATAAAAATGAAAGGCACGATTACTGTGTCCACTTGAAAGATGAAGTGTTACTTGGGCAAATTCTCTCAGCAAGGAGGCATCAGATCATAATGGCAGGCATTAGGTCACAATTAGGACACAGTGCAGAGATTTCCAACTCCAACTCCTATACAATTTTGATTATACCACACCAATCTGGTCTTGAAATAAATGTATTCCCTCCCGGGAAATCAGGATCTCTAAAATGGCAAAAGAGTAAACACAAATTCTATAAATGGAACACCTGAAGTGACCCCACTGGGAGCTTTCAAATAGCCCCTGCAATAAGGGGGTGTCTACTGTATGCAGGAGAGAAATAAACTTTCAAGCTTACAGAGATAGAAAATAAGGCTCAATCAGAATAACTCTCATATCTATTAAACGTGGTTACATTTATTTTTCCATTTCTTTTTTTTAATTTTTTTTTTATTTTTCCATTTCTATACAATTCTGCTTTGTCTATTATAAAACCATTGTTAGGTACATGTACATTTATAATTGATATACCTTTATAACAAATCAGTTTTTTAAAAAAAATTAGCGATTCCGATAGGTATCACGTGTGATGTGTGTGGCTTTAATTTCTATTTTTCTAACGACTAATCATGTTGACCATCTTCTCATGTGTCTGTATGTCGTTTCTGGTGACATGTCTGTCATATTTTTTGCACGTTTTCTAGTTGGACTGTTTGTTTTTAGTCTAACCCAAGTATTAGTGAATGTCTTGTGATTCTCCCTGTAATATAGCAAGAAAGGCAGTGTCCTGAGGAACTGTCGCAGGACTGTTTCTCATCCACCCCTAGAGGGGGCTGCCATGAGGCGGTTTCTCATTCACCTCCCTGGGTGTGGTGAGCTATGGGACTTCCCACCGAGTCCTCCACGGAGGGTGGAGGTGTAAGCTCTAAAACACCAGTTAACTGCAGTCCAGAGATGGCTCATCCATAGCAGAGCAATGTACAAATTGTGCTGCCATTTGGTCCCTCAGGTCAAGTCCTGTGTCATTCTATGGGATTAGGGTCACAGGGAGCTGAAACCATGCTGATAATTGCTTTTGCTTTCTTTTAGGTAAATAATAAACTATCTAAATCCATTCAGATTCATTGTCTTTTGCTGACCGAATCTATAGAAATGTGGCAAGCCAACCTAGTAGCTACCACCATCACCCTGCTGCTCAGGAACTGCTTGACCACTTGACAATATTCATTAACCTTCTACCCAAACACTATCTCTCTTACCTCTAATTATATTTGCTAAACCGATCTCCATGCCAATAATTTTGCTTTCTGCAGATCTCTATCTTACATCGAAACTAGAGTAGATTTCCTAAATGCCAAACTAGTATTATTCCCCATCTTTAAATCTAACTAAGTGTAACATGTTACCATGTGTCTTAGCCAGGTTGGGCTGCTACCACAGAATACCTTAGACGAGGTGGCATACAAACAACAGAAATTTATTTCTTACAGTTTTGGAAGCCACGAAGTTCAAGATTAAGAATACAGCAAAATTGCTGTCTGTGAGAGCCCACTTCCTGGTTCACAGTTGTCTTTCTATGTCTTCTGCTGGCAGAAGGAGTAGGAGAGCTCTTTGGGGTCATAGTTGTAAGGGCACTGATCTCACTCATGATGGCTTCACCTTCATGACTTAATCATCCCCCAAAGGCCATACCTGTTAATATAATTATATTGGACATGAGGATCACAACATGTGAGTTTTGGGGGGGCACTTCTAGTCCATAACATGTGGCTTAGAAGGGCTTCCGCAATTTGCCCCTGCACTACCTCTGCCAACTCATATCTTGACACTCTTTCTTACAGTGTAAATTCTAGTGGAATTTAATATATTCTCATATTTTTGAGGCTAGATACACATGTCAAATTTTAGGCATTAAAAATATTTAGTTCTTATTAACCCTCAACACAAAATATGGCAGCAAGTAGGAAGCTGAGTAGAAAAGCAGAGCAATGTTGGGTTCATTTGGAATACTTCAATCTTACCTTATTTCTCTTGATTAACAAGGTATATCCCTAAAATATATCAGCAATCCACGATTTGCTTACAACAAATACTGCACCTGCCATATATTGATGGGTTATAGGAGACTCCCAGACCGGAGCCACATTTTATTCTCCTTTTCCATATATCCAGGAAAACAATGACTCGTTAATTTCTTCAGTTTTATAAAACCTTAAGGGTGATTACAGGGAGCTGATTTGAAACATCTTTGATTGAGTAGTATGTGTAACATTATGTAAATGACTCTAGGATTAACTAGGGACCTATTTGATCTAACATTCTACTTCAGTATTTGAAAAGCCAGTCCATGACTCCTGTTGATATGTGTCAGGATAAAACTCCAGACTACAAAAAAAGGTGGCTTTTTCATCTTTGACACTATACATGCTGCTCTCTCCACCTTAAACTCTGAGAAATTAAGCATGCCTTTGTAAATATTTTCTTTTTTTTTCAATATGTGATATCCAGAAAAACAAAAATGGACTATCAGTTAATCCCTTCCAATAGAATGTTCCTTAGTAGGCAACTCACTAGAAAACCAAGAATAATGTTCTATAGAAACACAAAAGATCTCGAGGAGAGATATTTAGAGGAAAATGTTATTTTAACACTTGTGAGGGAAAATATGATTCTTCTCCTTAGCGGTAAGGAAAACTGACATTTGTGAATTGCCCATTTTAATACTTTTATGTGCATCTGGTACTTGGCAGTGTTGATGGGAGTAAAAATAAGAGTGAGCAGAGCATAAGTGTAGAAGAATGAATGTAGGATGTTTTGAATTGCAAAATGCCCTAAAAATGCATTTTAATTATCACTTTAGAAATACTCCTTTCACGTTGGTGTTGTTACAAACATATTCTCTTTAGGTAACAGAGTTATGTTAATGACTGTTGAAATTCAGCTGATATTCGTAGGTACTCCTCTTACTATATTCATGACACTGAATTATGGTTTAGTGATACCACTTTCATATGTTGTTTAGGGATAAAAACAGGATTAGGAAAATTGCTCTCAGCCACCATAGTAAATTTTTACCGGAACAAATAACCAGCTATGGTAGATGACATTGGCATTTACTTCAACTTCCGAATACATAATTAGAATGGAAATGACTTTATGTCATATCTCCAAATATATGTTCTGTTTAGTACCCTTTGTTGCTGAGATATGTTTCCTAAGATTAGTATATTCTGTGTTAGTATACCACAGCTTAAGCAAAATCAATACTTTTGATATTTTCTATTTTGTAATTTGATGACATTGGCACACTGTCAAAGACTTATTCATGAAGTGACTAGTATTTCAAGTGTCATTATATACGGATAAAAGTTAACAAAATTTTTAATCTCTATACTTAGCATTTTCTCTGCAGATTCCGTATTTTTTTCAAATCTCCCAAACCACACAGCAACAGAAATTGTAGTTAAAAGTGACAGCTGACATTGTAAAAAAATAATTTCATGACTGAAAATAATTTCATTGTAGAAAAATAATTTCAACTCAGGGTAAAATGTAGCACTAATTCTTTGAATGCATTTTATCAGTTTTAACTTTTAAAAAAGATATTTATTTATTTATTTATTTATTTATTTATTTATTTATTTATTTATTATTTGTGAGAGAAAGAGAGAGAGATAGAGAGAGAGAGAGTATGAACAGGGAGGAGGAGCAGAGGGAGAGGGAGAAGCAGATTTCCTGCTTAGTAGGGAGCCTGATGTGGGCCTCAGTTCCAGGATCTTGAGATCATGACCTGAGCACAAGGCAGACGCTTAACTGATTAGCTACCCAGGTGCCCCCCATTTAACTTTTGAGGAAATATGCTTTTAGGAAAAGCATATTGCTGAACATCAGGTCAGAACCCAATGTAACAGTAATCAGCTGACTTGGAATTTGTATTTTAGCTTAAATGTCTTGTCTACAGTGAATGTTTCTAATTGTAATCTCCTGTGAAATTCATCAACTCAGGCTGTTCTCTTAGTTGCTTCTTTTAGAGGGCACTGCTGAATAATTGAACTTCACCCTCATGGTAAAGATAATTTTAACTTGAGGCCAAGGTTTTAATGTCAAAGGCCAAAATATAGTCTCGAATAAAATGAACCATACATTCCAAAGAATTTTTTCTTGCAATATTGTAATATTGCACAATATTTTTTTACTATTATGGGAATATGTGAGTTTTTAGTTCTCTCCCAGTAATTTTGCATAAAAATTTTGACATGAGAAACCAGAAGATTGAGATGTTAGTTCTGATTTTGCCACTTTGTAAGTTTGTTACCATGCCCAAACCATATTAACGCTTCCAGACCTTAGTTTTCCTAATTATAGTGTGAAGGAGTTGGATAAGATCATCAATAAGATTTAGTTAATTATCAAATGTTGTAGTTTTATAACAAGGAACTTGCTTATGTAGGAAATTTCTTAAAAAAAACTGTACCACAAAATTTGGTATTACCTGTCATGTGATTTTAAAGTGATATCTTATAAAAATTTTGTTGATGTAGTGAAATCAAAGCTACTTTCTTAAAGCTTAGTTACAATAACCCTATAAGTTATATTTTTGTTAAAGAATAATAAAGTATTGGGATCCCTGGGTGGCGCAGCGGTTTGGCGCCTGCCTTTAGCCTAGGGTGGGATCCTGGAGACCCGGGATCGAATCCCACGTCGGGCTCCTGGTGCATGGAGCCTGCTTCTCCCTCTGCCTATGTCTCTGCCTCTCTCTCTCTCCCTGTGTGACTATCATAAATAAATAAAAAATTAAAAAAAAACAAGAATAATAAAGTATTATTTTTTCTATAGAAGTATATTTTAATAAGAAATACATAATTTGTTTTTTTTTAAGGACTTGCTATGTTACAAAGATTTGGTTTTTGGATGGTGTGTTTTATTTTTCTATCTAGAATTAGTATTTTGTAAAACTTAACATCTGGAAATAAGGACAATACATAAGTCAGCAGTTAAATGAGTTATTAGATTTGATTGTGTAGAATACAATGCCTATTTTTGTCATCTGTGGGTCATTGTAACACATAGTCAGAATGACACTAGGTCAGAAGAGAGGTAGGTAATTTAACACCCAAAGGAATCTTTGTGCTAAATCAGACCCCTTTGTGCCAACTCAAATAGAGAACTTGATTTTATTCTAGGAAATGTAAAATCGCCCAATCATCTAAAAGTAAAATGTCCTTAGAAGTAAACATATTCTTTAATCTGATAATTACAAAAATGCCACTTACTGGTTACTCTATACACTTTCAAGTATTCTTTGGCTCATGTAATATGGAGTCTGTATATTTTGCTATTTTTGTTCAATTTTGTTCACATTTTTTTTTAATTTTTATTTATTTATGATAGTCACACAGAGAGAGAGAGAGAGAGACAGAGACATAGGCAGAAGGAGAAGCAGGCTCCATGCACCGGGAGCCCAAATCGCTGCGCCACCCAGGGATCCCTGTTCACATTTTTGTTTCAAACATCATTCAATGGAGCAATGATTTCAATGACCTCAACTCTCTATATAGCAGAGCAATTTGCTTCTGCCTTTATCGACATTGAATTAGAGTCAGGATAGTTTCTCTTTGGATCTATGAGAGATTATATCTGCATATGTACAGTCCAAGACAGGGGGCTTTAGTGACTGTGAAGAAACCTATGTGATCCCCTAACACAGCATTCTAGTGTGTCATTGCCAAATATACTACACACTCAGGGTTAAGTTTAATGGGCTTATCTCAAGAGTAAGTCTAAATGTTTTTCAGAAATCTTTAAATCATATTTTTGATGACTATTAATCATTTTAAGATTGGAAGCAATTTCTAATTAATGAGCCTCAGAAGAAATGCATTTGAAAAGCCAAAATTAACTTATTCTAATGACCTTTGAAATCAGATTATATTAGAATAACAATTTAGTAAATCACATGCCTCTTAATTGTAAATGAAGATTTGAGATAAAAAAGAATAAAAAATGTTACTGTTGGGGTGCCTTGGTGGTACAGTTAATTAAGCATCTGACTCTTGGTTTGGGCTCAGTTTGTGATTTCAGGGTTGTAAGATGGAGTTCCACACGGGGTGGAGTCTGTTTAAGATTTTCTTTCCCTCTCCCTCCCCTCTTTCTCTCTCTCTCAAATAAATAAATACATCTTAAAAAAAAAAAAAGAAAAAAAACAAGTTGATGTTACAGATAACATCATATTGAGAAAATACTTGGTTTCATATCCTGATCATCCCTAATCTTGGCTTTGGGCCTCAGGCTGTCCTCTCTTAAATCATTTGAAATCAAAGAATCTAAGAAAGAGCCACATTACACATCAGAAACAGTGCTTCCAATTTTATGATTGATTGGATATTCTAAAAACAAACAAAGAAACAAGCACAAAACCCCTTTCTTCTCCAACACAACTAGATCCTGGGTAAATTTTAATATCTATTTATATTTAAATGAGTGACTGAGCTTATAAAGAAGTAGGAAACATTACCACGGGTTCCAAAATAGGACTAGTTTGCTGAAACCAAATCAATGCATTAAGTAAGCAAAATCTAGGAGATGTCCCTTAGGGCAAATGCATGTATTAGTTACTAGACTTTAAATGTAAATGATATAGTATGCAGGAAATTTGACATTCTTATTAGGCCACCAAATTAGAAAGCAATGAATAGCACACTGCTACAATAATATGAGGTAATATAAAAAAGCTACACATTAGTGAAAGGGCAGGTTACCAAAAATTTTCAGCAGAAGGAACATACAAAAATATTGCATCTCAAAAAAGTGAAAGTTTTGATATAAAATAATTATAATCATCAAAATGATAGTCTTATTTCATAATTTAGAAACATTGTGCTTCTCTCAGGTGACTCTGGATTTCAAATTTCTACAACCGATGTCAACTGAGAGTGTTAAGGCAAGAAATTAATTTAAATTGGTCTCAAGTAGGCAGTTCTTCTGATGACATATAAATCCTCTCAGGAAGAAAACAGACCCAGGAAAATCTCAGGATTCCAACAGATTAAATTTTATACAACATTAATTCAGATTAAAATTTCTGAGTACACCAGAAAAGGAGCCATTATGTGTGAGATCCAGCAGAAATAACACAATAGATAAAGATATCCAAGGACTTCATATATCGGAATTAACAGATTTAGAATATAAAATAATTATATATTAACTATTTTTAAAAGAACAATGGCATAAAAATAGCAATGTACAAGAAGTTATAAACACCAGAAAGATTTGATTTTAATTAAAGAGAGTTGAAAATTAAGGAAAAGAAATTTAAAGTGAATAGAAAATCGAACAGGTTAAATAAATCTGTAGAGAATCTTAATGAACTAGAAGAGCTATTAAGAAATTATTTAATCTCTAGTAGAGAGGAAAGGAGATGTATAACATGAATGAGAAGTGAAAGATATATAGGATAGATGGATATGCTCCAACATTGATATGATTAGAGTTCCAGAAATAATGAATAAGATAATGAGAAAAAAATTAATGTTAGAAGAGAATGGTTGATAAGTTTTTCAAAATTTACATAATTTTATATGACACAAAAGCCATTATGAATACTAATAGTATAAATGGAAAGAAGTGAAATACTTTGATACTTGATACTTTGTAGTGAAATAGCTATACCATGCCCAAACAAAAACAAACAAAAGCTACACCAAATATATATGCATATATATTTTAAAGATTTTATTTATTTATTCATGAGAGACACAGAGAGGCAGAGACATAGGAAGAAGGAGAAGCAGGCTGCTGGTAGGGAGCCCAATGCGAGACTGGATGCCAGGACTCTGGGATCACGCCCCAAGCCAAAGGCAGACGTTCAACCGCTGAGCCACCCAGGCATCCCTACATCAAATGTTTTTTAAAAGGCATAAATTCTCTTCTTATGACCCATAGTCATATTGACAACTGATGTTTCAAGAGTAATACTGTAATTTAGACAATAATGGAAAATATCTTCAAAGTGGAAAGAGGATTTCTACACCCCACAAAACTGTTTTTTACAAGTGAGGGAAAAGAAAAGAAATTGGCAACTATTTAGTGAAAGGGAATATAAGGGAAGGAAGAAGAAATGTGTGGGAAATATCAGAAAGGAAGATAGAACATAAAGACTCCTAACTCTGGGAAACGAACTAGGGGTGGTGGAAGGGGAGGAGGGCGGGGGGTGGGGGTGAATGGGTGACGGGCACTGAGGGGGGCACTTGACGGGATGAGCACTAGATGTTATTCTGTATGTTGGTAAGTTGAACACCAATAAAAAATAAATTTATTAAAAAAAATAAAAAAAAATAAAGTGAAAAAAAAAGAAATTGGCAACTTAACCGAATGGAGTTTACTATCAATAGATCCTTATCTAAAGAACTTGCAAGTTACATTTGCATGTTAGGAAGAAAGAAAATGACCCTAGAAGAACGTTTGAGATGTAAGAAAAAATGGTGAGAAAATAAACTTGTAAACATGAGTATAAAAACACATGTATGTCAATTGTATAAAATAATATTCATGTATAATTTGGGGGAAGTAAAAAAGACAAAATATCACATACATTGGGGCATATAAAACATTCAAAGTTCTTGGTATTTGAAAGGAGAATTAACATGATGATTATATTGAGAGTTTATATTAGGCACTGATGATACAATTTTAAGTGTAACTCATAAAAGAATAGAAATGATATGATAGCACTCAAATGTGTAGATTTAAGGAATAATATGAAAAATTAACAGGTGCAAATCCTTGGAAAATTCCTCCAAAATAAAAAGCAACAAAGAAAAATAACATATAAGAGAAGAATAATAGAAAGCTTCAAATAAAATGATGTAAGGAAGATTTGATATATCAGTGATCTACTCTATGCAAACTGAATGTTTCCTTCATAAGACAGAAACTGTCAAGTGCAGTTTGCAAGGTCCAGTTGTAGTTATAGGTTCTTTATAAGCAATAAGCCAAAAATATGAGGATGCCAAAATGCTGCATACAAACGGATGGAAGAAGTCATATAAGGTGAATACCAGAGATAGCACATATGCTATTAAGAGAGGAAAAAATAGATTTAAAGACAAAAAAGTTATTTGAGACCAAAGGAATCGCCACATTATGGTAAGAGGCTTAGTTCACCAGGAAGATATACTAATTCGAAGTTGTATGTAGCTAATAGATACAGCAAACTTTGATTTAAAACAAGTAGAATTTGAAAAGTATGCTTAACAAACTTCATTTAATAAGAGATCTTTTCCTGAAGCCAACGCTCAAAAAATATAAATCCTTCTCAAATACTCATTAAATATTTATATAATTTGTCTTAATGAATGCTAGCATATTAAAAAATCTCAACAGTTTTTAATAAATTGATATCATGCAGATAGTTTACTGACCACAATTCTATGACCCTAGAAATAAGTGAGAATTAGTTGGATTGTGGTAATTACTTCATATTATATATATATATATATATATATATATATATATATATATATCTCAAACCATCATGTTATATCCTTAAATATATACAATTTTTTATTTGCCAATTATATATCAATAAAGCTGGGGAAAAATGCCCCAAAAATCCAAATATAAGTTAGAAATCAGTCATAAAATGATATTTAATACAATTTATTTCTATATTAGGAAGTTAAAAAAATTAATTATTTACAGGATGAAAGTATCAAAATGGACATTATGTAAAAAACATTTCCTGTATGATAGCAAAATATGGCATATCAATACTAGGTAGATGCAACCAAGTTGATTACATCAAAATGTACAGGCTTTACCACTCATATTAGAAAATAAAGAAGACTGAAAATAAAAGGGCTCAGCATCCAACTTTAGTTGGAAAAACAACAAAGAGAATAGACCGAAATACATTAGAAAGACAAATCTCATAAAGACATGAATAGAAATTAATGAGATATAAAGCAAATATGCAAAATAAAAGAACCACTAAGCTAAAACAAGGATTATTAAAGTGATGATAAACCATCATACCTTTTACAGGTTGACAAGGATAGAAAAACAAGAATGAAAATACAAATAACATCAAGAATTAAAATGGCAGCAGAACTAAGGATATAGCTGAGATTTAAAAGAGAGTAATAGAATATCATAAACAAATCTATGCCAATATATCTGAAACATATGGAGTGGGAAAACTTCCTAGGAAAGTGACTTACCAAACCAATTCAGAAAGAAATAGGAACATGGAATAATCCTACAGGCATTAAATGCACTGCATCAATTAACAATCTCCATAAAGATAATACCACTAAATGCTACTCGCAGATGGTTTTACAAGCAAATCTTATCATTTATATGGAAGAAATCTGTTTCAGCTTGAACAAATTATTTACAGAATAAAAATAGAAGGAATTCACCCCAGCTTAATTCATGAAGCAACTGTAATCTTGATTCAAAATTAAGAAGTAAGAAAATCATATTCACAAAACAGGTGAAATCATTAAAAAATAATCAAATAGCAGTATATAAAACATATTATGTCATGACCTGAAAAGTGTGTCTGATTTAATTTTATGCATTCTATGTAATTTTCTCGTTAACAGATTGCAGATAAAAATCCTACAATCTATAGTGTAAAACAAAATTCAGCATCCATTTATGATAAAATAATCCTAACAAAGTAGGGCCAATCGGGTGAACCATCCAGAAGTTGAGGCTCTGTATTTATTGTATTTGGTTGGAGGTATGGGAATTGCATGTCCTCCCTCAGAAAGGGCATTTGGGATACTCCTATTTTCTGGCATATTTTAGCATGTGCAGTGGTAGTCACCAGTATATATATAAGATGACTTTAAAAAAAAAAACATTTTTTTTCTTGAAGTGCAACATGTATTCGGGAAAGTTGAAAATTTTATAGGTAAAATCTTAGGTATAGAGGATCCTAGGTGACTCAGTCAGTTAAGCGCACAGCTCTTGGTTTGGGCTTAGGTTCTGATCTCGGGGTTGTGAGATCAGCTTTGCATCAGGCTCTGTGCTGAGATCCTCTCTCTCCCTCTGCCCCCACCCCTTCTCCCTATCTGAAAAAAAAAAAAAAAGAAAAAAGAAAAAAAAAAAAACAGGTATAGAGTTTGATACATTTCTTAAAAGCCATGCAGTGACCACCACCTGAATAAGATAAAGAATATCTGGGGATCCCTGGGTGGCGCAGCGGTTTGGCGCCTGCCTTTGGCCCAGGGCGTGATCCAGGAGACCCGGGATCGAGTCCCACGTCGGGCTCCCGGCATGGAGCCTGCTTCTCCCTCTGCCTGTGTCTCTGCCTCTCTCTCTCTCTGTGTGACTATCATAAATAAATAAAAATTTATTAAAAAAAAAAAAAGAATATGTGAACACCACTCAATTCAATCCCTTATTTCATTCAATCTCTTATCTCTACTTGGACTCCTATCCATTCCAAGTATAATCACTATCCTAACATCTGGCTTCTATCATCATAGATATCAGGGTTTATTAATCTATTTTACTTATGAAAAATAATACTGGATATATTTCCACCATTGTAGTGACTTGCATATCTATATTTTTTTGTTCAACTTTTTTCTTTTCTTTTTGTGTGTGTGTGTGGCGAGAGCACTTTGAATACCTTTCTTCTTACCGGTTTTTAGGTGCGCAATACAGTATCGTTAACTGTAGCTAAGCACTGCATGGTACACCGCATCTCTAGAACTTAGCCATTTTGCATAACTGAAACCTAACACCTGTTGAACAACTCCCCTTTTCCCCCTTATTGCAGTCCCTGGAAATCACCAATGCTACTCAATGCTTCCAAGTTTAACTATTTTAGGGTCCTCATATAAGTGGAATCATGCAGTATTTGTCCTTCCGTGACTGGTTTATTTCACTTAGCATAATGTCCTCCAGGTTCATCCAGGTGGTTGCAGATGATAGTATTTTCTTGTTTCTAAAGATGAGATAATATTCCATTTTATGTATATACCATATTTTCTTTATCAATTTATCCACCAATGGACAATTAGATTATTACCCTACCTCGACTATTCTGGCTAATGCTGCAAGGAACATGGAAGTGCAGTTCTCTCTTCAAGATCTTATTTCAATTCTTTTGGATATATCCTACTTATAAGTGGGGATTGCTGGATCACGTGGTAATTTTATTTTTAATTTGTTGCGGAACCTTGTGTTTTCAATAGAGGCTGCACCATTTTACATTCCCATCAACAGTGTATAAGGGGTCTAATTTCTCTACACCCTAGGCAACACTTCTCTTCTTCATCTTCATCTTTGTCTTTGTCCCCTCCTTCCTCCTCCTCCTTCTTCCTCTTCTTCCTCTTCTTCCTCTTCTTCTCCTTCTTCTTCTTCTTCTTCTTCTTCTTCTTCTTCTTCTTCTTCTTCTTCTTCTTCTTCTTCTTCTTCTTCTTCTTCTCCTCCTCCTCCTCCTCCTCCTCCTCCTCCTCCTCCTCCTCCTCCTCCTTCTCTTCCTTCTTCCTCTTCCTCTTCTTCATAATAGTTATCCTAGTGTGAGGAGATATTGATTGAGGTTGTGATTTCCAATTTCCTGATGACTGGTAATGACGAACATCATTTCATACACTTGTTGTCGAGCTGGATTTTTTTCTCTGCATTTCACAAATTCTGATAGTTGTATTTTCATTTAGTTCAAAACACCTTTATTTTAATTCATATTTCTTTCTTAGCCCATGTGTTATTCAGAGGAGCGTTGTTTAATCTTCATATATGTTAGGATTTTCCAGCTATTTTCTGTTATTGATTTCTAGTTCAACCCCATTGTGGTCTGAGAGCAGATATTGTATGATTTACATTCTTTTAAATTTATCAAGGTATGTTTTATGTCCCAGGTTGTGTTTTACCTTGGTGAATGTTCCACATGAGCTTGAGAAGAATGTGTATTCTGCTGTTATTGGATGATGTAATGTATAGATGTCCATTTTATCCAATTGATTAACGGTGTTGTTAAATTCAGCTATGTCTTTACAATGATTTTCTGCCCACCGGATTTGTCTATTTTGGAAAGGGATGTTGAAGTCTCCAACTATAACAGTGGATTAATCTATTTCTCCTTGCACATGTATCATTTTTTTTGCCGCACCTATTTTGATGCTCTGTTGTTAGGTATATACACAGTAAGGTTTGTTTCATCTTTGTGGAGAATTGACTCCTCTATCATCATGTAATGTCCCTCTTTATCCTTGGTAGCTTTCTTCATTCTGAGGTCTACTTTGCCTGAAAGTAATATAGCCAATCCTACTTTTTTTGTTGTTTTTTAGGTGTCAGCATGCTATCTTTCCTCACCCAGTTACTTTTAATCTATCTGTGCCTTTATATAAAGTGGGTTTCTCACAGGCAACATATGGTTAGATAGTGGTTTTTTTTTTTTTATCCACTCTGAGAATTTAAGTTTTTTAATTGGTGCATGTAGACCATTATTGATACAGTTGGATTACTGTCTACCATATTAGTTCCAGTTTTCTACTTGTCCTTGTTTCTTGTTTCTATTTTTGTTGTTCACCTTTTTCTGCTTTTTGCAATTTTATAGGATTTCATTTTCTCTACTTTCTTAGCATGTAAGTTATACTTCTTTTTATATATGCATTTAGTGGTTGTCCTAGAATTTGCAATGTATATTTACAACTGACCCACATCTACTTTCAAATGACACTCTACTGCTTCACAGGTAGTGTGAGTACTTTATAATAAAACTAATCCTAATTATTCACTTCTGTCCTTTTGCTGTCATTCACTTTGCTTATTCATAAGCATGCAT